>NC_059212.1:45857566-45885066 GCF_020615455.1 Coregonus clupeaformis | reverse complement strand
CGTCTGTATGTCTGTTTCTCTCTCTCTATCTCTCTCTCTCTCTCTCTCTCTATCTCTCTCTCTCTCTGTCTCTCTCTGTCTCTCTCTCTTTCTCTCTCTCTCTCTGTCTCTCTCTCTCTAACTCTCTCTCTCTGGCTCTCTCTCTCTATCTCTCTCTCTCTCTCTCTGTCTCTCTCTGTCTCTCTCTGTCTCTCTCTGTCTCTGTCTCTCTAACTCTCTCTAACTCTCTCTCTCTCTCTCTCTCTCTCTCTCTCTCTCTCTTTCTCTCTCAGTAGAGTACATACCTGTACTGATAGACATTGATTGGGTTTCAAGTCAACTCCATATATTATATTATCAACCGTAGTTTCCATGTATTGATCGATCACAATCAGACCTTTACTGTAAGCCTGACTGTTATTGATCTAGTTAGAAATGATGTGATTGATGGTTGTATTACAGATTATGTTACAGAACAACCACAAACATAGTTTAGACTTTTCCTGTGCACTCAACATGATGTTTTTTCCTACTGTAGCTCAACGGCCTAATGATGTATCTTATATGACTACAGACAGGGTTACTTCCCATTTAGGTAAAGTGGTCAGGGAAAAGGTGATTGGGTTTGAACCCGGGTCTGTGCACTACACTAAGCTAAAGCATTGAATACTTTGAACACATTGACCACATTGAACACATTGACAACATTGAATACATTGAACACAGTGACAACATTGAACACATTGACCACATTGAACACATTGACCACATTGAACACATTGACCACGTTGACAACATTGAAAACATTGACCACATTGAAAACATTGAACACATTGACCACATTGAACACATTGTCCACATTGAAAACATTGAACACATTGAAAACTTTGACCACATTGAAAACATTGAACACGTTGTCCACATTGAAAACATTGAACACATTGTCCACATTGAAAACATTGAACACATTGAAAACATTGAACACATTGAACATATTGTCCACATTGAAAACATTGAACACATTGAAAACATTGAACACATTGTCCACATTGAAAACATTGAACACATTGAACCTGGTTCTTGTCTCTTTTTCACTTCTCTCCGGTCCTTTTACCAGGTCCTACCTGGACATGCTGAAGGTGATCTTGTTTAGCTACCTGTTCTGGTTTGTCCTCACCATCATCTTCATCACTGGCACCACACGTATCAGCATCTTCTGTTTGGGCTATCTGGTGGGATGTTTCTACTTCCTGCTGTTCGGCGGGGAGCTGCTGCTCAAGCCAATCAAAAAGATCCTCCACTACTGGGACTTCCTGATCGCCTATAATGTGTTTGTCATCACCATGAAGAACATCCTGTCTGTGAGTGGGACCGTGATTATGAACAGGGTTTATATAGCATTCTTAAGTGTTCATAAGCACTACATACAGTAGATGCTTCACAATAATAAACAAAGTCATATTACATAAAGGTGAATATGAAAGGTCCTTCCATCCAGTGTTCTCCTTTTCACCACCCACCATCTGACTCACCCTGTGTAGCTGATTCACCCTGTGTATCTGATTCACCCTGTGTATCTGATTCACCCTGTGTATCCGATTCACCCTGTGTATCTGATTCACCCTGTGTATCTGATTCACCCTGTGTATCTGATTCACCCTGTGTATCCGATTCACCCTGTGTATCCGATTCACCCTGTGTATCCGATTCACCCTGTGTATCCGATTCACCCTGTGTATCCGATTCACCCTGTGTATCCGATTCACCCTGTGTATCTGATTCACCCTGTGTATCTGATTCCTTGTTTATCCTGTGTATCTGATTCCTCATCTCTGCGCTGTGTTCAGATCCTGGCCTGTGGTTACATCAATGTCCTGGTAGTGAACAACTGTTGGCTGATCCAGCTCCTCAGTCTGGCCTGCACCATCAAGGAGTATAACGTCATCACTAACAGAGACTTCACACGTACGTCTCTTACTAAATAACGGATCATTTAATGTCATGAAGCACAGTAGCATTCAACAGTTTAAAATCAATTAAACCAATGTTTTATGAAGGAGATTAAATGTAGAAATGATATAAATAAAGGTGTTCTCTCTGTGTGTGTGTGTGTCTGTCTGTGTGTGTGTGTGTGTCTGTGTGCGTGTGTGTGTCTGTGTGCGTGTGTCCTCTCTAGCCGTGGACGGTGTAAAGAACTGTATTCTGCCCAGCGACGAGGCTGGGATCATCTGGGACAGTATCTGTTTTGCCTTCCTGCTGTTGCAGAGACGTGTCTTCATGAGTTACTACTTTCTACACGTGGTGGCTGACATCAGGGCCTCCCAGATACTGGCATCCAGGTATGCACATAACTGGCTTTCCAACCCAGGTCCCTTAAATGCCACAAAACTGGTTTAGCCCACTGAGCTAAAGTCTAGACATTAGGTTGGGGAGCTAACGCACGTTTTTAGGTCCCAGGCAAGGTTACTCATCACACAAGCGTGGTTCCAAAGACCTCCATTGCACCAGCGAACTCTTTACAACTGTTCTTACTCAGCTGTAGTACTGTGATGATAATGTACCTGTGATATGATAACGTATCTGCGATATGATAACGTATCTGCGATACGATAATGTACTGTGATATGGTCATGTCTATGTGATATGATAATGTATCTGTGATATGGTAATGTTTCTGTGATATGCTAATATATCTGTGATATGATAATGTACCTGTGATATGATAACGTCTCTGTGATACGATAATGTACTGTGATATGGTCATGTCTATGTGATATGGTAATGTATCTGTGATATGGTAATGTTTCTGTGATATGCTAATATATCTGTGATATGATAATGTACCTGTGATATGATAACGTATCTGATATATGATAATGTGCTGTGATATGGTAATGTAAATGTGATATGGTAATGTTTATGTGATATGCTAATGTTCTGTGATATGGTAATGTATCTGTGATATGGTAATGTTTCTGTGATGTGCTAATATATATGTGATATGATAATGTATCTGTGATATGATAATGTATCTGTGATGTGATAATGTATCTGTGATGTGATCATGTATCTGTGATGTGATCATGTATCTGTGATGTGATCATATATCTGTGATGTGATCATGTATCTGTGATGTGATAATGTATCTGTGATGTGATCATGTATCTGTGATGTGATCATGTATCTGTGATGTGATCATGTATCTGTGATGTGATAATGTATCTGTGATATGATAATGTATCTGTGATGTGATCATGTATCTGTGATGTGATCATGTATCTGTGATGTGATCATGTATCTGTGATGTGATCATGTGTCTGTGATGTGATAATGTATCTGTGATGTGATCATGTATCTGTGATGTGATCATGTATCTGTGATATGATAATGTATCTGTGATGTGATCATGTGTCTGTGTGTTTCAGAGGGGCTGAGTTGTTCCAGGCTACTATAGTGAAGGCAGTCAGAGCCAGATTGGAGGAAGAGAACAAGTCTATGGAACAGCTGAAGAGACAGTAAGTCACAACAAGCTGGATATGGACCTTCCCTTTAAACCTTTATCTATTAACCTTCCCTTTAAACCTTTATCTATTAACCTTCCCTTTAAACCTGTATCTATTAACCTTCCCTTTAAACCTTTATCTATTAACCTTCCCTTTAAACCTTTATCTATTAACCTTCCCTTTAAACCTGTATCTATTAACCTTCCCTTTAAACCTTTATCTATTAACCTTCCATTTAAACCTGTATCTATTAACCTTCCCTTTAAACCTTTATCTATTAACCTTCCCTTTAAACCTTTATCTATTAACCTTCCCTTTAAACCTTTATCTATTAACCTTCCCTTTAAACCTGTATCTATTAACCTTCCCTTTAAACCTTTATCTATTAACCTTCCCTTTAAACCTTTATCTATTAACCTTCCCTTTAAACCTGTATCTATTAACCTTCCCTTTAAACCTTTATCTATTAACCTTCCCTTTAAACCTGTATCTATTAACCTTCCCTTTAAACCTGTATCTATTAACCTTCCCTTTAAACCTTTATCTATTAACCTTCCCTTTAAACCTTTATCTATTAACCTTCCCTTTAAACCTTTATCTATTAACCTTCCCTTTAAACCTTTATCTATTAACCTTCCCTTTAAACCTGTATCTATTAACCTTCCCTTTAAACCTTTATCTATTAATCTTCCCTTTAAACCTGTATATATTAACCTTCCCTTTAAACCTTTATCTATTAACCTTCCCTTTAAACCTTTATCTATTAACCTCCCCTTTAAACCTTTATCTATTAACCTTTAAACCTTTATCTATTAACCTTCCCTTTAAACCTGTATCTATTAACCTTCCCTTTAAACCTTTATCTATTAACCTTCCCTTTAAACCTTTATCTATTAACCTAACCTTTAAACCTTTATCTATTAACCTTCCCTTTAAATCTTTATCTATTAACCTAACCTTTATTCAGCTTTTATCTATTAACCTAACCTTTATCCATCCTTTATCTATTAACCTAACCTTTATCCATTATTTATCTATTAACCTAACCTTTATCCATGCTTTATCTATTAACCTAACCTTTATCCAGACTTGATCTATTAACCTAATCTTTAAACCTTTATCTATTAACCTAACCTTTATCCAGTCTTTATCTATTAACCTAACCTTTATCCAGACTTTATCTATTAACCTAACCTTTATCCAGTCTTTATCTATTAATCTAACCTTTATCCAGTCTTTATCTATTAATCTAACCTTTATCCAGCCTTTATCTATTAACCTAACATTTATCCAGTCTTTATCTATTAACCTAACCTTTATCCAGACTTTATCTATTAACCTAACCTTAATCCATCCTTTATCTATTAACCAAACCTTTATCCAGTCTTTATCTATTAACCTAACATTTATCCAGTCTTTATCTATTAACCTAACCTTTATCCAGTCTTTATCTATTAACCTAATCTTTATCCAGACTTTATCTATTAACCTAACCTTAATCCACCCTTTATCTATTAACCAAACCTTTATCCATGCTTTATCTATTAAACTAACCTTTATCCAGCTTTTATCTATTAACCTAACCTTTATCCAGACTTTATCTATTAACCTAATCTTTATCCAGCCTTTATCTATTAACCTAATCTTTATCCAGCCTTTATCTATTAACCTTTATCCATGCTTTATCTATTAACCTAACCTTTATCCAGCCTTTATCTATTAACCTAACATTTAAACCTTTATCTATTAACCTAAACTTTATCCACCCTTTATCTATTAACCTAACCTTTATCCAGACTTTATCTATTAACCTAACCTTTATCCAGCTTTTATCTATTAATCTAACCTTTATCCATGCTTTATCTATTAACCTTTATCCATGCTTTATCTATTAACCTAACCTTTATCCAGCCTTTATCTATTAACCTAACATTTAAACCTTTATCTATTAACCTAAACTTTATCCACCCTTTATCTATTAACCTAACCTTTATCCAGGCTTTATCTATTAACCTAACCTTTATCCAGCCTTTATCTATTAACCTAACATTTAAACTTTTATCTATTAACCTAACCTTTATCCAGTCTTTATCTATTAACCTAACCTTTATCCATACTTTATCTATTAACCTAACCTTTATCCATGCTTTATCTATTAACCTAACCTTAATCCATCCTTTATCTATTAACCAAACCTTTATCCAGTCTTTATCTATTAACCTAACATTTATCCAGCTTTTATCTATTAACCTAACCTTTATCCAGTCTTTATCTATTAACCTAATCTTTATCCAGACTTTATCTATTAACCTAACCTTAATCCACCCTTTTTCTATTAACCAAACCTTTATCCATACTTTATCTATTAACCTAACCTTTATCCATGCTTTATCTATTAACCTAAACTTTATCCAGGCTTTATCTATTAACCTAACCTTTATCCAGCTTTGATCTATTAACCTAAACTTTATCCAGACTTTATCTATTAACCTAATCTTTATCCAGACTTTATCTATTAACCTAATCTTTATCCAGCCTTTATCTATTAACCTTTATCCATGCTTTATCTATTAACCTAACCTTTATCCAGCCTTTATCTATTAACCTAACATTTAAACCTTTATCTATTAACCTAAACTTTATCCACCCTTTATCTATTAACCTAACCTTTATCCAGACTTTATCTATTAACCTAACCTTTATCCAGCTTTTATCTATTAATCTAACCTTTATCCATGCTTTATCCATGCTTTATCTATTAACCTAACCTTTATCCAGCCTTTATCTATTAACCTAACATTTAAACCTTTATCTATTAACCTAAACTTTATCCACCCTTTATCTATTAACCTAACCTTTATCCAGGCTTTATCTATTAACCTAACCTTTATCCAGACTTTATCTATTAACCTAACATTTAAACTTTTATCTATTAACCTAACCTTTATCCAGTCTTTATCTATTAACCTAACCTTTATCCATACTTTATCTATTAACCTAACCTTTATCCATGCTTTATCTATTAACCTAAACTTTATCCAGGCTTTATCTATTAACCTAACCTTTATCCAGCTTTGATCTATTAACCTAAACTTTATCCAGACTTTATCTATTAACCTAACCTTTATCCAGCCTTTATCTATTAACCTAACCTGTATCCAGGCTTTATCTATTAACCTAACCTTTATCCAGCTTTTATCTATTAACCTAACCTTTAAACCTTTATCTATTAACCTAACCTTTATCCAGACTTTATCTATTAACCTAACCTTTATCCAGACTTTATCTATTAACCTAACCTTTATATATTAACCTAATCTTTATTAACCTAACCTTTATCCATGCTTTATGTATTAACCTTTAAACCTTTATCTATAAACCTAACCTTTATCCAGACTTGATCTATTAACCTAATCTTTATCCAGACTTTATGTATTAACCTTTAAACCTTTATCCAGACTGTATCTATTAACCTAACCTTTATCCAGCCTTTATCTATTAACCTAATCTTTATCCATGCTTTATCTATTAACCTAACCTTTATCCATGCTTTATCTATTAACCTAACCTTTATCCAGGCTTTATCTATTAACCTAACCTTTATCCAGCCTTTATCTATTAACCTAATCTTTATCCATGCTTTATCTATTAACCTAACCTTTATCCAGACTTTTTCTATTAACCTAATCTTTATCCATGCTTTATCTATTAACCTTTATACAGCTTTTATCTATTAACCTAATCTTTATCCAGACTTTATCTATTAACCTAACCTTTATCCAGACTTTATCTATTAACCTAATCTTTATCAATGCTTTATCTATTAACCTAACCTTTATCCAGTCTTTATCTATTAACCTAATCTTTATCCATGCTTTATTTATTAACCTAACCTAACCTTTATCCAGTCTTTATCTATTAACCTAACCTTCATCCAGTCTTTATCTATTAACATAACCTTTATCCAGTCTTTATGTATTAACCTAAACTTTATCCAGTCTGTATCTATTAATCTTTATCCAGACTTTATCTATTAAAATAACATTTATCCAGACTTTATCTATTAAAATATATTTATCCAGTCTGTATCTATTAACCTAACCTTTATCCAGTCTTTATCAATTAAGATTACTTTTATCCATGCTTTATCTATTAAACTAACCTTTATCTAAACTTTATCTATTAACCTAAACTTTATCCAGTCTTTATCTATTAACCTAACCTTTATCCAGACTTTATCTATTCAAATAATCTTTATCCAGTCTTTATCTATTAACCTAACCTTTATCCATGCTTTATCTATTAACCCAAGCTTTATCCATGCTTTATCTATTAACCTAATCTTTATCCAGACTTTATCTATTAACCTAACCATTATCCATGCTTTATCTATTAACCTAACCTTTATCCAGCCTTTATCTATTAATCTAACCTTTATCCATGCTTTATCTATTAACCTAACCTTCATCCAGTCTTTATCTATTAACATAACCTTTATCCAGACTTTATCTATTAACCTAACCTTTATCCATGCTTTATCTATTAACCTAATCTTTATCCAGCTTTTATCTATTAACCTAACCTTTATCCAGACTTTATATATTAAACTTTATCCAGATTGTATCTATTAACCTAAGCTTTATCCAGACTTTGTCTATTAACCTTTATCCAGACTTTATCTATTAACCTAATCTTTATCCAGGCTTTATCTATGAACCTAACCTTTATCCAGACTGTATCTATTAACCTAACCTTTATCCAGACTTTATCTATTAACCTAAACTTTATGCAGTCTTCATCTATTAACCTAACCTTTATCCAGGCTTTATCTATTAACCTAACCTTTATCCAGCCTTTATCTATTAACCTAATCTTTATCCAGTCTTTATCTATTAACCTAACCTTTATCCAGGCTTTATCTATTAACATAACCTTTATCCATGCTTTATCTATTAACCTAACCTTTATCCAGGATGTATCTATTAACCTAACCTTTATCCAGGATTTATCTATTAACCTAACATTTAAACCTTTATCTATTAACCTAACCTAACCTTTATCCAGTCTTTATCTATTAATCTTAATCCAGACTTTTTCTATTAAAATAACCTTTATCCAGACTTTATCTATTAAAATATATTTATCCAGTCTGTATCTATTAACCTAACCTTTATCCAGTCTTTATCAATTAAGATTACTTTTATCCATGCTTTATCTATTAACCTAACCTTTATCTATCATTATCTATTAACCTAAACTTTATCCAGTCTTTATCTATTAACCCAAGCTTTATCCATGCTTTATCTATTAACCTAACTTTATCCAGCTTTTATCTATTAACCTAACCATTATCCATGCTTTATCTATTAACCTAACCTTTATCCAGCCTTTTTCTATTAACCTAACCTAACCTTTATCCAGTCTTTATCTATTAACCTAACCTTCATCCAGTCTTTATCTATTAACATAACCTTTATCCAGACTTTATCTATTAACCAAACCTTTATCCATGCTTTATCTATTAACCTAATCTTTATCCAGCTTTTATCTATTAACCTAACCTTTATCCAGACTTTATCTATTAACCTAACCTTTATCCAGATTGTATCTATTAACCTAACCTTTATCCAGACTTTGTCTATTGACCTTTATCCAGACTTTATCTATTAACCTTTATCCAGACTTTATCTATTAACCTAACCTTTATCCAGTCTTTATCTATTAACCTAACCTTTATCCAGACTGTATCTATTAACCTAACCTTTATCCAGACTTTATCTATGAACCTAACCTTTATCCAGTCTTTATCTATTAACCTAACCTTTATCCAGGCTTTATCTATTAACCTAACCTTTATCCAGCCTTTATCTATTAACCTAATCTTTATCCAGTCTTTATCTATTAACCTAACCTTTATCCAGGCTTTATCTATTAACATAACCTTTATCCATGCTTTATCTATTAACCTAACCTTTATCCAGGATTTATCTATTAACCTAACCTTTATCCAGGATTTATCTATTAACCTAACATTTAAACCTTTATCTATTAACCTAACCTAACCTTTATCCAGTCTTTATCTATTAATCTAACCTAACCTTTATCCAGTCTTTATCTATTAACATAACCTTTATCCAGTCTTTATGTATTAACCTAAACTTTATCCAGTCTGTATCTATTAATCTTAATCCAGACTTTTTCTATTAAAATAACCTTTATCCAGACTTTATCTATTAAAATATATTTATCCAGTCTGTATCTATTAACCTAACCTTTATCCAGTCTTTATCAATTAAGATTACTTTTATCCATGCTTTATCTATTAAACTAACCTTTATCCAGTCTTTATCTATTAACCTAACCTAACCTTTATCCAGTCTTTATCTATTAACCTAACCTTTATCCAGTCTTTATCTATTAACATAACCTTTATCCAGTCTGTATCTATTAACCTAAACTTTATTCAGTCTTTATCTATTAACCTAACCTTCTTCCAGACTTTATCTATTCAAATAATCTTTATCCAGTCTTTATCTATTAACATAACCTTTATCCAGTCTGTATCTATTAACCTAACCTTTATCCAGAATTTATCTATTAACCTAACCTTTATCCTGCCTTTATCTATTAACCTAACCTTTATCCAGAATGTATCTATTAACCTAACCTTTATCCTGCCTTTATCTATTAACCTAACCTTTATCCAGACTTTATCTATTAACCTAATCTTTATCCATGCTTTATCTATTAACCTAATCTTTATCCATGCTTTATCTATTAACCTATACTTTATCCAGTGTTTATCTATTAACCTAACCTTTATCCAGTCTTTATCTATTAACCTAATCTTTATCCAGACTTTATCTATTAACCTAACCTTTATCCAGACTTTTCTATTAACTTAAACTTTATCCATCCTTTATCTATTAACCTAACCTTTATCCAGTCTTTATTTATTAACCTAACCTTTATCCAGACTTTATCTATTAACCTAACCTTTATCCAGACTTTATCTATTAACCTTTATCCAGACTTTATCTATTAACCTAACCTTTATCCAGGCTTTATCTATTAACCTGACCTTTATCCATGCTTTATCTATTAACCTAATCTTTATCCATGCTTTATCTATTAACCTAATCTTTATCCATCCTTTATCTATTAACCTAACCTTTATCCAGTCTTTATCTATTAACCTAACCTTTATCCAGTCTTTATCTATTAACCTAACTTTTATCCAGCTTTTATCTATTAACCTAACCTTTGTCCAGACTTTATCTATTAACCTAATCTTTATCCAGGCTTTATCTATTAACCTAATCTTTATCCAGCTTTTATCTATTAACCTAACCTTTATCCAGACTTTATCTATTAACCTTTGTCCAGATTTTATCTATTAACCTAATCTTTATCCATGCTTTATCTATTAACCTAACTTTTATCCAGCTTTTATCTATTAACCTAACCTTTATCCAGACTTTATCTATTAACCTTTGTCCAGACTTTATCTATTAACCTAACCTTTATCCAGACTTTATCTATTAACCTAACCTTTATCCAGACTTTATCCAGACTTTATCTATTAACCTAACTTTTATCCAGTCTTTATCTATTAACCTTTATCCAGCCTTTATCTATTAACCTAATCTTTATCCAGTCTTTATCTATTAACCTAACCTTTATCCAGGTTTTATCTATTAACATAACCTTTATCCAGGATTGATCTATTAACCTAATCTTTATCCATGCTTTATCTATTAACCTAACATTTAAACCTTTATCTATTAACCTAACCTTTATCCAGGCTTTATCTATTAACCTAACCTTTATCCAGGATTTATATATTAACCTAATCTTTATCCATGCTTTATCTATTAACCTAACATTTAAACCTTTATCCAGGATTTATCTATTAACCTAACTTTATCCATGCTTTATCTATTAACCTAACCTTTATCCAGCCTTTATCTATTAACCTAACCTTTATCCAGCCTGTATCTATTAACCTAACCTTTATCCAGCCTTTATCTATTAACCTAACCTTTATCCAGACTTTATCTATTAACCTAACCTTTATCCAGACTTTATCTATTTACCTAACTTTTATCCAGACTTTATCTATTAACCTAACCTTTATCCAGTCTTTATCTATTAACCTAACCTTTATCCAGACTTTATCTATTAACCTAACCTTTATCCAGTCTTTATCTATTAACCTAACCTTTATCCAGTCTTTATCTATTAACCTAACCTTTATCCAGCCTTTATCTATTAACCTAATCTTTATCCAGACTTTATCTATTAACCTAACCTTTATCCAGTCTTTATCTATTAACCTAACCTTTATCCAGCCTTTATCTATTAACCTAATCTTTATCCAGTCTTTATCTATTAACCTAACCTTTATCCAGGCTTTATCTATTATCCTAACCTTTATCCATGCTTTATCTATTAACCCTAATCTTTATCCATCCTTTATCTATTAACCTAACCTTTATCCAGTCTTTATCTATTAACCTAACCTTTATCCATGTCTTTATCTATTAACCTAACCTTTATCCATTCTTTATCTATTAACCTAACTTTTATCCAGCTTTTATCTATTAACCTAAGCTTTATCCAGACTTTATCTATTAACCTAATCTTTATCCATGCTTTATCTATTAACCTAAGCTTTATCCATGCTTTATCTATTAACCTAACCTTTATCCATGCTTTATCTATTAACCTAACCTTTATCCAGACTTTATCTATTAACCTAACTTTTATCCAGCTTTTATCTATTAACCTAAGCTTTATCCAGACTTTATCTATTAACCTAATCTTTATCCATGCTTTATCTATTAACCTAAGCTTTATCCATGCTTTATCTATTAACCTAATCTTTATCCAGGCTTTATCTATTAACCTTTATCCAGACTTTATCAATTAACCTTTATCCAGACTTTATCTATTAACCTAACCTTTATCCAGACTTTATCTATTAACCTAACCTTTATCCAGTCTTTATCTATTAACCTAACCTTTATCCAGACTTTATCTATTAACCTAACCTTTATCCAGACTTTATCTATTAACCTAACCTTTATCCAGGCTTTATCTATTAACCTTTATCCAGACTTTATCTATTAACCTAACCTTTATCCAGTCTTTATCTATTAACCTAACCTTTATCCATGCTTTATCTATTAACCTAATCTTTATCCAGTCTTTATCTATTAACCTCTAACAGACCAAATGGTCCAATTTTTTTTTCTTTTTTTCGTTCGATATTGTTCTAGAAACTTTGAAGAAGCAGAGAGAGAGAGAGACCCTGTCTGGTTTCTCTTGATAGATAGAACTGAGTGTTGTCATTAATCATATTTCTCTCTCTCTCTCTCGCCCCCTTCAGGATGGAACGTATAAAGCAGCGCCAGGAGAAGTTTAAGAGGGGGAAGAAAAATATGTTGAGGCTAGCTCAGGAGTCAGGAGACCGAGACAACCCCATCCAGCCTCAGGAGTCAGGAGACCGAGAGAACCCAATCCAGCCTCAGGAGTCAGGAGACCGAGAGAACCCCATCCAGCCACAGGAGCAGGAGGAAGAGGATGATGGTACCGTATCATGATGACGTCTCTCTAGGAGTACTGATGTTAGAACTAGGTGGAAGGGCTAATCAATGTCGACTGGGTGTTGGTTAGTTCTCATGGAACGTTTAGGAAACCCTGGAATAGATTTTCATACGATCCCTATCATTATAATATCATTACTGCAAACAATGTTGTGGTCACAATGCTTTATGAAGATATATATTTTTTAAGATACCGTTTAACTTGCACAAAGTCTGAATGAAGAAATATTTTTGCAATATAAAGCATAATTTATCTACATGTGAAACTATTTTTATTTTAGGAGCAGAGCGAGAAAGAGAGAAAGAGAAAATGAAAGAGAAAGAAACAGCCAAGACTAAAAAAAGGCGGTGGTGGCGGCCTTGGGTTGACCACGCCTCCAGTAGGTTGACCCCTCATTCTTTCTCCGCTCTGATTGGCTGTTGTGTCCTTGACCAGAACTCTCAGAGGATTCCCATACTGCACCTGGGCTCCAGACGACCCAAAACAAACGCCAAACGTTCCATCCAGACCTCAGTCCTTTTCTGTCTCTGTTTAAGGCCCCTCGATTGATTAATTGATTTTATTAGTTGATTGATGAACCCAAAAACATCAGAAATATACAGGCGGGATAGTGTTCTGATTTGCTTGAATGAAATAAGACAATACTACAATATGCTTCAACTAATGGCAATGGGGCCTTAAATAGACTATTCCCATGAGAGAAAAGAGAATAACTGATGCCTGTAACGTTTGTGGTTGTGGTCCTGGTGAGGCCATAGTAGGGAATCTCTGGTAGTGACAGATTCTATTAGACAGAGCAGAAATCCTTCTCCCTTTGAGAATAGAGACTGAAGGATTATGTCTCTGTTCTAGTCATTATGTACCACATGAGGGAAAACTGAGCAATACTGACCAGAAAGATCCTAATTAAAATACGGTTTGAGGGTTTTTAATGATGAAATCGAGTTTTCAAATTGACATTTGAAAAAAAAGCTGTAGAATACTACAGATGTGTCTCAGTTCTTCTCTGTGGTGTTTCTGTGTCGAAATGATTTCTTAGTATCACCCCGTCATGTCGTTGCATTCGTTACATGATTTCTCCAGTTCACCCCTCATCCTAACCCCATTCATATATTACCCAGCATCCTCCTCTATTCCTGTTCCCCCCCATTGTGGCTCTTCTGTTCAAGGACATAAGTCAGTTTCACCTATTACAATACTTTTAAAGGTCTGCCCAAATCACCTCAAACCTGTGCCATGTCTTTAGTAAACAAACTAATATGCTAATATTGTGTGTCTGACGTGTGTGTTTTCCTACCCTTATCAACTTCATCCCGCTAGTTGGGCTTTTTGAATCAAACCAACCTCTGCTGCCTCACATTTATCTAGTTTACAGACTCTCTTCACCCCTCAAAACATCACCCGCTTTCAAGCCCTTTCCTCCAGTTAATATTAACAGCACCTTGCTCTCTACTCCTCAGTGGTGAGAAGTGGAGATTATTATTTGTTTGAAACTGACAGTGAAGACGAGGAGGAAGAGGAGGAGAAAAGAGAGGATGAAGAGCCGCCCAAGAAGTCTGCATTTCAGGTGAGCTCCAGGGCCAGACCAGACCAGCGTCAACGTTTCCTCAGTATACTAAAGTACAGTGGGGAGAACAAGTATTTGATACACTGCCGATTTTGCAGGTTTTCCTACTTATAAAGCATGTAGAGGTCTGTAATTTTTATCATAGGTACACTTCAACTGTGAGAGACGGAATCTAAAACAAAAATCCAGAAAATCACATTGTTTGATTTTTAAGTAATTAATTTGCATTTTATTGCATGACATAAGTATTTGATACATCAGAAAAGCAGAACTTAATATTTGGTACAGAAACCTTTGTTTGCAATTAGAGATCATACGTTTCCTGTAGGTCTTGACCAGGTTTGCACACACTGCAGCAGGGATTTTGGCCCACTCCTCCATACAGACCTTCTCCAGATCCTTCAGGTTTCGGGGCTGTCGCTGGGCAATACGGACTTTCAGCTCCCTCCAAAGATTTTCTATTGGGTTCAGGTCTGGAGACTGGCTAGGCCACTCCAGGACCTTGAGATGCTTCTTACGGAGCCACTCCTTAGTTGCCCTGGCTGTGTGTTTCGGGTCGTTGTCATGCTGGAAGACCCAGCCACGACCCATCTTCAATGCTCTCACTGAGGGAAGGAGGTTGTTGGTGAGATCTTGCATGGAGCCCCAGACAGAGGGTGATTGACCGTCATCTTGAACTTCTTCCATTTTCTAATAATTGCGCCAACAGTTGTTGCCTTCTCACCAAGCTGCTTGCCTATTGTCCTGTAGCCCATCCCAGCCTTGTGCAGGTCTACAATTTTATCCCTGATGTCCTTACACAGCTCTCTGGTCTTGGCCATTGTGGAGAGGTTGGAATCTGTTTGATTGAGTGTGTGGACAGGTGTCTTTTATACAGGTAACGAGTTCAAACAGGTGCAGTTAATACAGGTAATGAGTGGAGAACAGGAGGGCTTCTTAAAGAAAAACTAACAGGTCTGTGAGAGCCGGAATTCTTACTTGTTGGTAGGTGATCCAAAACTTATGTCATGCAATAAAATGCAAATGAATTACTTAAAAATCATACAATGTGATTTTCTGAATTTTTGTTTTAGATTCCGTCTCTCACAGTTGAAGTGTACCTATGATAAAAATTACAGACCTCTACATGCTTTGTAAGTAGGAAAACCTGCAAAATCGGCAGTGTATCAAATACTTGTTCTCCCCACTGTAGTTACTAGTATTACTGTAGTGTGAAATATAAAAGATATGTACCTTCATCTTTCTGTTTTCTGCTAACTTCATCCCTCCTCTTCAGCGAGCTATTGGGAAGTTTGCCTCAGCCCTTATAGCTCTGCCCAGATCTATCATTAAACTGCCCCAAACCATCCTTCAGTATGTAATCAGGGCAGCCAAGGTACCAAACAACAGATTCAGCATCTCCTCTTACCACAGCCTGTGTAGGCTGTTTCCTGTATCCCCAGACTGTTTCCTGTATCCCCAGCCTGTGTAGACTGTTTCCTGTATCCCCAGCCTGTTTCCTGTATCCCCAGCCTGTGTAGACTGTTTCCTGTATCCCCAGCCTGTTTCCTGTATCCCCAGCCTGTTTCCTGTATCCCCAGACTGTTTCCTGTATCCCCAGCCTGTGTAGACTGTTTCCTGTATCCTCAGCCTGCGTAGACTGTTTCCTGTATCCTCAGCCTGTGTAGGCTGTTTCCTGTATCCCCAGCCTGTTTCCTGTATCCCCAGCCTGTGTAGACTGTTTCCTGTATCCTCAGCCTGTTTCCTGTATCCCCAGCCTGTTTCCTGTATCCCCAGACTGTTTCCTGTATCCCCAGCCTGTGTAGACTGTTTCCTGTATCCTCAGCCTGTGTAGACTGTTTCCTGTATCCCCAGCCTGTGTAGACTGTTTCCTGTATCCCCAGCCTGTTTTGAAGGCCAATGCATTTATAAAGAACTGTCTTTCCATCCCATGTTCGAACGAATACCACATCGATTTACAAACAATAAATATCCTAAATATTCCAGATAGGATGGGGATGGAACTAAAGTGATCCTTCTGTCATGTTTTTTTAAAAGTGATCGAGATAGATTGTTTTCGAAGCAGTTTGCATGAACTCGTCAGAGCCTTTTACCAACAGGTCTCAGAAAATGCATTGGTGTTATCACAGCCATTTGCTCCATTGTACCTAGAGTCAGTACAGGGTTAAATATATTTACAAGTAAGCCTTCAACATTGCCGCCTAGTCACGGTGAAGCCATTGTTACAAATTACAACGTGAGTGTAAAATGGCATAATTCGCAGGTGGCGTCTACCTTTCGTACTGATGTGCAGTGAAGCAAAAACAATCTAAAGTTGTCATATTTTCTTTGACTCTGATCTCGATTGTTTTGATGTTGTCTGTGGTTTAAAGGGTTAACTAAATGGTCACCTGGCTTGCTATTGCTCTTGTGTTATTTGCCTCTGTGTGTGCCTGCTTGACCGTAGCACTCCTTTGATTGGACTGAATCCTTGAGATCTGTGTGCATAACCATTTTTTTCCCGTACAACTTGTCATCAATACATGACTCAAAACGATTCAATACATGAATCAATACATTAATCAACACATGAATCAATACATAAATCAACACGAATCAATACATGAATCAACATGGATCAATACATGAATCAACATGGATCAACACATGAATCGACACATGAAAAATACATGAATCAACATGAATCAATACATTAATCAACACATTAATCAATACATTAATCAACATGAATCAAAACGGATCAATACATGAATCAACACGGATCAACACATGAATCGACACATGAACAATACATGAATCAACATGAATCAATACATGAATCAATACATGAATCAATATATTAATCAACACATTAATCAACACATGTATCAACACATGACTCAATACATAATTTTGCGAAAGTCAGAGTTAAGAGCGCACAGATCTCAAATTAGGATCCATCCCTTTATGTCCAAACTAACATTGTGCTTCCTGTACTGTACGCTGCCAGTTTGTCTACCATGCGTGGATAACAGACTCCAAGGCAGCCATGAAGGAACGAAGCAAAGAGAAGCGTAAGTTCTGGAAGAGGTACACCAGGAGAGACAAACACAAGAAGGACAAGAAGGAAGGTAGGTTAAGAGACATCAAGGAGTATTAAAACAGAGTCACCGATATAAAGATCATCAGCATACACAATCTTACCAAATACCACCAGAATAGATCACCCCAGTTTCAGAAGAAGATCACCAGAATAGATCACCCCAGTTTCAGAAGAAGATCACCAGAATAGATCACCCCAGTTTCAGAAGAAGATCACCAGAATAGATCACCCCAGTTTCTGAAGAAGATCACCAGAATAGATCACTGCACCACTTTGTTTTATTCTTACACCCCTGAGTTCTCACGGAAGATCAGTCTCTAATCTGTTATGATTTCAAAATAATCTTTATTTTACAAGATAACTTTAAGCTTGATTCAACAAAAGAGGAGAGAAAGGGTATCCATGACGACGACCCTAAGATGTCCAGTAGAATTGCTTCTCACACTAATAGAACCCAAATCTACTGTCTTATTGTTTTGTTGTGTTATTCTCTGTAAGTTAATGTTTTGTTGTGTTATTCTCTATAGGTTATTGTTTTGTTGTGTTATTCTCTGTAGGTTATTGTTTTGTTGTGTTATTCTCTGTAAGTTATTGTTTTGTTGTGTTATTCTCTGTAAGTTATTGTTTTGTTGTGTTATTCTCTGTAAGTTATTGTTTTGTTGTGTTATTCTCTGTAAGTTATTGTTTTGTTGTGTTATTCTCTGTAGGTTATTGTTTTGTGTTTGTTTTGTTGTGTTATTCTCTGTAAGTTATTGTTTTGTTGTGTTATTCTCTGTAGGTTATTGTTTAGTTGTGTTATTCTCTGTAGGTTATTGTTTAGTTGTGTTATTCTCTGTAGGTTATTGTTTTGTTGTGTTATTCTCTGTAAGTTATTATTGTGTTGTGTTATTCTCTGTAGGTTATTGTTTTGTTGTGTTATTCTCTGTAAGTTATTGTTTTGTTGTGTTATTCTCTGTAGGTTATTGTTTTGTGTTTGTTTTGTTGTGTTATTCTCTGTAAGTTATTGTTTTGTTGTGTTATTCTCTGTAGGTTATTATTTAGTTGTGTTATTCTCTGTAGGTTATTGTTTAGTTGTGTTATTCTCTGTAGGTTATTGTTTTGTTGTGTTATTCTCTGTAAGTTATTATTGTGTTGTGTTATTCTCTGTAGGTTATTGTTTTGTTGTGTTATTCTCTGTAGGTTATTGTTTTGTTGTGTTATTCTCTGTAGGTTATTGTTTAGTTGTGTTATTCTCTGTAGGTTATTGTTTTGTTGTGTTATTCTCTGTAAGTTATTGTTTTGTTGTGTTATTCTCTGTAGGTTATTGTTTTGTGTTTGTTTTGTTGTGTTATTCTCTGTAGGTTATTGTTTTGTTGTGTTATTCTCTGTAAGTTATTATTTAGTTGTGTTATTCTCTGTAGGTTATTGTTTTGTTGTGTTATTCTCTGTAAGTTATTGTTTTGTTGTGTTATTCTCTGTAGGTTATTGTTTAGTTGTGTTATTCTCTGTAGGTTATTGTTTTGTTGTGTTATTCTCTGTAAGTTATTATTTAGTTGTGTTATTCTCTGTAGGTTATTGTTTTGTTGTGTTATTCTCTGTAAGTTATTGTTTTGTTGTGTTATTCTCTGTAAGTTATTGTTTTGTTGTGTTATTCTCTGCAGGTTATTATTTAGTTGTGTTATTCTCTGTAGGTTATTGTTTTGTTGTGTTATTCTCTGTAGGTTATTGTTTTGTTGTGTTATTCTCTGTAGGTTATTGTTTTGTTGTGTTATTCTCTGTAGGTTATTGTTTTGTTGTGTTATTCTCTGTAAGTTATTGTTTTGTTGTGTTATTCTCTGTAGGTTATTATTTAGTTGTGTTATTCTCTGTAGGTTATTGTTTTGTTGTGTTATTCTCTGTAGGTTATTGTTTTGTTGTGTTATTCTCTGTAAGTTATTGTTTTGTTGTGTTATTCTCTGTAGGTTATTGTTTTGTTGTGTTATTCTCTGTAAGTTATTGTTTTGTTGTGTTATTCTCTGTAGGTTATTGTTTTGTTGTGTTATTCTCTGTAAGTTATTGTTTTGTTGTGTTATTCTCTGTAGGTTATTGTTTTGTTGTGTTATTCTCTGTAAGTTATTGTTTTGTTGTGTTATTCTCTGTAGGTTATTGTTTAGTTGTGTTATTCTCTGTAGGTTATTGTTTTGTTGTGTTATTCTCTGTAAGTTATTATTTAGTTGTGTTATTCTCTGTAGGTTATTGTTTTGTTGTGTTATTCTCTGTAAGTTATTGTTTTGTTGTGTTATTCTCTGTAAGTTATTGTTTTGTTGTGTTATTCTCTGCAGGTTATTATTTAGTTGTGTTATTCTCTGTAGGTTATTGTTTTGTTGTGTTATTCTCTGTAGGTTATTGTTTTGTTGTGTTATTCTCTGTAGGTTATTGTTTTGTTGTGTTATTCTCTGTAGGTTATTGTTTTGTTGTGTTATTCTCTGTAAGTTATTGTTTTGTTGTGTTATTCTCTGTAGGTTATTATTTAGTTGTGTTATTCTCTGTAGGTTATTGTTTTGTTGTGTTATTCTCTGTAGGTTATTGTTTTGTTGTGTTATTCTCTGTAAGTTATTGTTTTGTTGTGTTATTCTCTGTAGGTTATTGTTTTGTTGTGTTATTCTCTGTAAGTTATTGTTTTGTTGTGTTATTCTCTGTAGGTTATTGTTTTGTTGTGTTATTCTCTGTAAGTTATTGTTTTGTTGTGTTATTCTCTGTAGGTTATTGTTTTGTTGTGTTATTCTCTGTAAGTTATTGTTTTGTTGTGTTATTCTCTGTAGGTTATTGTTTTGTTGTGTTATTCTCTGTAGGTTATTGTTTTGTTGTGTTATTCTCTGTAAGTTATTGTTTTGTTGTGTTATTCTCTGTAAGTTATTGTTTTGTTGTGTTATTCTCTGTAGGTTATTGTTTTGTTGTGTTATTCTCTGTAGGTTATTGTTTTGTTGTGTTATTCTCTGTAAATTATTGTTTTGTTGTGTTATTCTCTGTAGGTTATTGTTTTGTTGTGTTATTCTCTGTAGGTTATTGTTTTGTTGTGTTATTCTCTGTAGGTTATTATTTAGTTGTGTTATTCTCTGTAGGTTATTGTTTTGTTGTGTTATTCACTGTTGGTTATTGTTTTGTATTATTCACTGTTGGTTATTGTTTTGTTGTGTTATTCTCTGTAAGTTATTGTGTTGTGTTATTCTCTGTAAGTTATTGTGTTGTGTTATTCTCTGTAAGTTATTGTTTTGTTGTGTTATTCTCTGTAGGTTATTATTTAGTTGTGTTATTCTCTGTAGGTTATTGTTTTGTTGTGTTATTCTCTGTAGGTTATTGTTTTGTTGTGTTATTCTCTGTAAGTTATTGTTTTGTTGTGTTATTCTCTGTAAGTTATTGTTTTGTTGTGTTATTCTCTGTAGGTTATTGTTTTGTTGTGTTATTCTCTGTAGGTTATTGTTTTGTTGTGTTATTCTCTGTAGGTTATTGTTTTGTTGTATTATTCACTGTAGGTTATTGTTTTGTTGTGTTATTCACTGTTGGTTATTGTTTTGTATTATTCACTGTTGGTTATTGTTTTGTTGTGTTATTCTCTGTAAGTTATTGTTTTGTTGTGTTATTCTCTGTAGGTTATTGTTTTGTTGTGTTATTCTCTGTAGGTTATTGTTTTGTTGTGTTATTCTCTGTAAGTTATTGTTTTGTATTATTCACTGTTGGTTATTGTTTTGTTGTGTTATTCTCTGTAAGTTATTGTTTTGTTGTGTTATTCTCTGTAGGTTATTGTTTTGTTGTGTTATTCTCTGTAGGTTATTGTTTTGTTGTGTTATTCTCTGTAGGTTATTGTTTTGTTGTGTTATTCTCTGTAAGTTATTGTTTTGTTGTGTTATTCTCTGTAGGTTATTGTTTTGTTGTGTTATTCTCTGTAGGTTATTGTTTTGTTGTGTTATTCTCTGTAGGTTATTGTTTTGTTGTGTTATTCTCTGTAGGTTATTGTTTTGTTGTGTTATTCTCTGTAGGTTATTGTTTTGTTGTGTTATTCTCTGTAGGTTATTGTTTTGTTGTGTTATTCTCTGTAAGTTATTATTGTGTTGTGTTATTCTCTGTAAGTTATTGTTTTGTTGTGTTATTCTCTGTAAGTTATTGTTTTGTTGTGTTATTCTCTGTAAGTTATTATTGTGTTGTGTTATTCTCTGTAAGTTATTGTTTTGTTGTGTTATTCTCTGTAAGTTATTGTTTTGTTGTGTTATTCTCTGTAAGTTATTGTTTTGTTGTGTTATTCTCTGTAAGTTATTGTTTTGTTGTGTTATTCTCTGTAAGTTATTGTTTTGTTGTGTTATTCTCTGTAGGTTATTATTTTGTTGTGTTATTCTCTGTAGGTTATTGTTTTGTTGTGTTATTCTCTGTAGGTTATTGTTTTGTTGTGTTATTCTCTGTAGGTTATTGTTTTGTTGTGTTATTCTCTGTAAGTTATTGTTTTGTTGTGTTATTCTCTGTAAGTTATTGTTTTGTTGTGTTATTCTCTGTAAGTTATTGTTTTGTTGTGTTATTCTCTGTAAGTTATTGTTTTGTTGTGTTATTCTCTGTAAGTTATTGTTTTGTTGTGTTATTCTCTGTAGGTTATTATTTTGTTGTGTTATTCTCTATAGGTTATTGTTTTGTTGTGTTATTCTCTGTAAATTATTGTTTTGTTGTGTTATTCTCTGTAGGTTATTATTTTGTTGTGTTATTCTCTGTAGGTTATTGTTTTGTTGTGTTATTCTCTATAGGTTATTGTTTTGTTGTGTTATTCTCTATAGGTTATTGTTTTGTTGTGTTATTCTCTATAGGTTATTGTTTTGTTGTGTTATTCTCTGTAAGTTATTGTTTTGTTGTGTTATTCTCTGTAAGTTATTGTTTTGTTGTGTTATTCTCTGTAAGTTATTGTTTTGTTGTGTTATTCTCTGTAGGTTATTATTTTGTTGTGTTATTCTCTGTAGGTTATTGTTTTGTTGTGTTATTCTCTATAGGTTATTGTTTTGTTGTGTTATTCTCTGTAAGTTATTGTTTTGTTGTGTTATTCTCTGTAAGTTATTGTTTAGTTGTGTTATTCTCTGTAGGTTATTGTTTTGTTGTGTTATTCTCTGTAAGTTATTGTTTTGTTGTGTTATTCTCTGTAAGTTATTGTTTTGTTGTGTTATTCTCTGTAAGTTATTGTTTTGTTGTGTTATTCTCTGTAAGTTATTGTTTTGTTGTGTTATTCTCTGTAAGTTCATGTTTTGTTGTGTTATTCTCTGTAGGTTATTGTTTTGTTGTGTTATTCTCTGTAAGTTATTGTTTTGTTGTGTTATTCTCTGTAGGTTATTGTTTAGTTGTGTTATTCTCTGTAGGTTATTGTTTTGTTGTGTTATTCTCTGTAGGTTATTGTTTTGTTGTGTTATTCTCTGTAAGTTATTGTGTTGTGTTATTCTCTGTAAGTTATTGTTTTGTTGTGTTATTCTCTGTAGGTTATTGTTTTGTTGTGTTATTCTCTGTAGGTTATTGTTTTGTTGTGTTATTCTCTGTAGGTTATTGTTTTGTTGTGTTATTCTCTGTAAGTTATTATTGTGTTGTGTTATTCTCTGTAGGTTATTGTTTTGTTGTGTTATTCTCTGTAAGTTATTGTTTTGTTGTGTTATTCTCTGTAGGTTATTGTTTTGTTGTGTTATTCTCTGTAGGTTATTGTTTTGTTGTTTTATTCTCTGTAAGTTATTAATGTGTTGTGTTATTCTCTGTAAGTTATTATTGTGTTGTGTTATTCTCTGTAGGTTATTGTTTTGTTGTGTTATTCTGTGCAGGTCATGTGACTATAGAGTTAGGAGAGATGGAGGAGGATCAGGATGGAGGACAGGAGAAGAAGTCTGACGGACCAGGTGGGTGTCTCAGACCTTTCAAATACGTTACTACACGTATATACAAAACCACATACATGGAGAGACAACAACCAATCTTGTAATTGATTCTATATATATTTTAAATATATACATGTATTATAGGTTTTTCTTACTATAGTTTACTCAGAATCTATCATCGTGATGACAATGATCTGGATCATTGCTCTTCTAGCTAGTTTAGTTGAATGCACTGGTGTCACTTTGGATAAGAGTGTCTGCTAAATGTAAATATTTGTAACTTGTTTTCCACGTCCCACCAGACAACATCCTGAAGCGAGTGTTCAACATCGTCAAGTTCACCTGGGTGTTGTTCCAGACCATGGTGGAGAGCTTCACCAAGTGGATGAACAACGTGTGTAGAGAGCACATAGACATCTCCACCGTGCTGCGCATTGAGAGATGCATGCTCACTAGAGAGGTCAAAAAGGTAGTGACCTGCTACCGTCGCTCTCTCTCTATATATGTATTTTTCTCTCTCTCTTTCTTTGAGTTGCTTGTTTTACATAAACACACTTTAAATTGTTTGATTTTATTTAGACTTTGATATATAGCAAATTAGAAAACAAACGGCGATTAAATGACTATCCTGTTCTAACCTCCCCCCCTGCAGGGTAACGTCCCGTCCAGAGAGAGTATCCATGTGTTCTACCAGAAGAAGATGCGTATGAACATGTCTCGGGGGTCCAGTCTGGACCGGCTCAGTGAGGAGGACAGTGCGTCGGGGGGGTCTCACAGGGCCCACAGGGTGAGAGACGGCTATCGCATGGAGAGCCAGGACAGCATGGCATCTTTGGCATCACGAGACAGCATATCCAGGTAAGTGTATCGTACATGAACTAATTCAAATCAAATGTACATTCAGCAGATGCTCTTATCCAGAACGACTTACAGTTAGTGCATTCATCTTAAGATAGCTGGGTGGGACAACCACATATCACAGGCATAGAAAGTACATTTTTCCCTCAATAGATGGGGGGGTCAAGTGCAAGTGTTGGTTAAGTGCTGGGGGGGTCGAGGTGAGGAGGAGGATTATTTAAGATACTGTTTGAAGAGGTAAGGTTTCAGATGTTTTCGAAAGATGGGCAGGGACTCTGCTGTCCTAGCTTCAGGGGGAAGCTGGTTCCACCATTGGTGTGCCAGGACAGAGAAGAGCTTGGACTGGGCTGAGGGGGAGCTGCCCTCTCATAGGGGTGGGAGGGCCAAGAGACCAGAGGTGGCAGAACGGAGTGCTCGGGTTGGGGTGTAGGGTTTGAAATCATAAAATCAAAGTTTATTGGTCAGATGCACACAGTACAGTGACTAACTCTCCTCAACAATGCAGTACAATAACAATATCAATCAAGAATCAAACACAGAATAGAAAAGTCTCAAAATAACAAGTAGTAATAAAAAGTAGAAGAAAAGAAGAGATAGCAGAGACCAGAGACCGGCCAGAGTGCTGGAGAGATAGCAGAGACCA
This sequence comes from Coregonus clupeaformis, assembly GCF_020615455.1. NCBI lineage: Eukaryota > Metazoa > Chordata > Actinopteri > Salmoniformes > Salmonidae > Coregonus > Coregonus clupeaformis. The sequence goes on along the minus strand of NC_059212.1, from coordinate 45,859,979 downwards.
GAGACCGGTCAGAGTGCTGGAGAGATAGCAGAGACCAGAGACCGGTCAGAGTGCTGGAGAGATAGCAGAGACCAGAGACCGATCCGAGTGCTGGAGAGATAGCAGAGACCAGAGACCGGCCAGAGTGCTGGAGAGATAGCAGAGACCAGAGACCGGTCAGAGTGCTGGAGAGATAGCAGAGACCAGAGACCGGCCAGAGTGCTGGAGAGATAGCAGAGACCAGAGACCGGTCAGAGTGCTGGAGAGATAGCAGAGACCAGAGACCGATCCGAGTGCTGGAGAGATAGCAGAGACCAGAGACCGGTCAGAGTGCTGGAGAGATAGCAGAGACCAGAGACCGGTCAGAGTGCTGGAGAGATAGCAGAGACCAGATACAGAGCAGAGTGCTGGAGAGATAGCAGAGATTGCATGTCCAGATACCGAGCAGAGTGCTGGAGAGATCCTATTATTACATTCTATATGTAATTCTAGGGCTTGATCAGTATCTTCAGCATGAGGGTGGATGTAGACAGAGTGATGAGATATCACTTTCTACAACACAACCTCATCACCACCTTTACCATTTGGAAACTTCCACATCATTAGCTGTGACATGTGGAAGCCATGTTGTAACCATTGTGTCATTCCAGTCATTTATTTCTCATCTCTCCATCTCTCTATCCCATCAGTGCCTACACTGAGGCCACCATGCTGTTCTCCCGCCAAGACACGCTGGACGAGCTGGACGGAATGCCGTCAGACGTTCCCATTCCCAAAACCAGTGAACGTGCCCGGCCCAAACTCCGTAAGATTTACGGCCTGGACGCCTCCAAATCAACTGACAGCAGCAGCAGCCAAGTGTCCAGGTGCCTGGTCCAAGCTGAAATCTTCCTCTTTCTCCTTCTCCTCCTCTTCCATCCTCTTCGTCACTCTCTTCTTCTGCCCCCTCATCCTCTCCTCTCCTTTCTCCTCCTCCTCCTCCTCCTCTTACTCTTCCTCACACACCCGTGTCTGTCACGTTGAAACTGTTAAACATATTGTTATTATTACATAATATATTTTTCCCTTCACATGGTCAGATAACTCCAACATAGATTGGTAACTTTGTTTCTGATTTGGCCCACAGAAACTAGAGGCCATCAGTAACTTGGTCAAAAAGAAGGTCATTGATTGGCCTTTAGGTGGTGCTGTTATAAGCAGTCTCACTTAAACCCTCATATCTGCCACCCCATTCGATCTAGAGACTTGAAATGTTGTATGTAGGTGTCTTTCCTCATGTTGAACATAATTATTTGCCTCAAGGACCCATGAGTCTATCAGGATAGATTTTCCTCCATCTTGGAAATTTTTGAAAACTTTTGAAAAACGTATTCTCACCAAATTTGAGAGAACCTAAGGGATTGGTTAAGAGATGGCTAAATTATGGATAAATCAGGAAATCAGATTTTACGTGTCCATTTAATTCCTTTGTAAATACACTTCATAATGGCCTATCAACTTGAAACTGTTTAGGGTCATTACCATGATGAACCATGTTAAGTTTGGCATTGGTATCTTAAAACATAAGGAAACTATTAACAATTCAAATTTTTGACTATGTAACGCCAATGCTTAAAATAATCATAACAAATCTTATTTTCCTGGACTTAAAAGTCACATTCACTCCAAATTTGGTCTTTAGACTCATCACAATAGTCCCTAAAGAGTTTGAGAAAATAACGTTGATGCATTCAAAGATGGCCACACTATACCAGTAGATGCATATTAGCACATATGCTAATATGCTAAAATATGCTAAAAATATTTCACAAATCTTCTTCTCATGAACCATAGGACCAAATAACACAAAATTCGGAATGTAGGCCCATGGTACATGTCTTAACTTAAAATCTGATTTTACGTATCCATTTAAACCACTGTAAATATATTCCACAGTGGCCTATTTGGTATTTGGTATTTTATTAGGATCCCCATTAGCTGTTGCAAAAGCAGCAGCTACTCTTCCTGGGGTCCACACAAAACATGAAACATAATACAGAACATTAATAGACAAGAACAGCTCAAGGACAGAACTACACCTCGTAGCCTACATATCAATACATACACACAAACTATCTAGGTCAAATAGGGGAGAGGCGTTGTGCCGTGAGGTGTTGGTTTCTCTGTTTTTTTAAACCGGGTTTGCTGTTCATTTGAGCAGTATGAGATGGAAGGGAGTTCCATGCAATAATGGCTCTATATAATACTGTACGCTTTCTTGAATTTGTTCTGGATTTGGGGACTGTGAAAAGACCCCTGGTGGCATGTCTGGTGGGGTAAGTGTGTGTGTCAGAGCTGTGTGTAAGTTGAATATACAAACAATTTGGAATTTCCAACACATTAATGTTTCTTATAAAAAGAAGAAGTGATGCACTCAGTCTCTCCGTTGTGGTGT
>NC_059212.1:45845066-45850066 GCF_020615455.1 Coregonus clupeaformis | reverse complement strand
GTAGCAATACAAGAATATAACATCTATAGAAGAGACAGAAATGCTTATGGGGGAGGTGTTGCTGTATATATTCAGAGCCATATCCCTGTAATGCTTATGTCAAGTGTTATTGAAGTGTTGTGGTTGCAGGTTCACTTGCCACATCTAAAGCCTTTTCTTTTGCTATAGGGTGTTGCTATAGGCCACCGAGTGTGAACAGTCAGTATTTAAATAATATGTGTGAAATGCTTGATAGTGTATGTGATGTAAACAGAGAGGTCTACTTTCTTGGAGACCGGAATATTGACTGTTTTTCATCAAGCTGTCCGCTCAAGAGGAAGCTTCTTACTGTAACCAGTGCCTGTAATCTGGTTCAGGTTATTAATCAACCTACCAGGGTGTTTACAAACACTACAGGAACAAGATCATCCACATGTATTGATCACATTTTTACTAATACTGTAGAACTTTGTTCTAAAGCTGTATCCGTACCATTTGGATGCAGTGATCACAATATATTGGCTATATCCAGGAAAGCCAAAGTTCCAACAGCTGGGCCTAAAATAGTGTATAAGAGATCATACAGAAGATTTTGCTGTGACTCGTATGTGGATGATGTAAAAAATATGTGTTGGTCTGATGTGATAAATAAGGAGCATCCAGACGCTGCACTTGATGAATTAATGAAATTGCTTCTTCCAATTATTGATAAACATGCACCTGTTAGGAAACTGACTGTTAGAACTGTTAAGGCTCCATGGATTGATGAGGAATTGAAAAACTGTATGGTTGAAAGAGATGGGGCATCTGACTGAAAGTCTGGCTGCATATCTGACTGGTTGACTTACTGCAAATTGAGAAATTATGTGACTAAACTGAACAAAAAGAAGAAGAAACTGTATTATGAAGCAAAGATCAATGATATAAAGAATGATGGGGAAAAAACTTTGGAGTACTTTAAATGAATATATGGGTAGAAAGAAAAATTCAACTCCATCTTTCATCAAATTATTTGAATGATTACTTCATTGGCAAAGTGGGCAAACTTAGGCAGGAAATGCCAACAATGAACAGTGAGCCATCGTATTCATGCATAAAAAAACAAATAATGAAAGAAAAGCATTGCAAGTTTGAATTTTGTAAAGTTAGTGTGGGAAAGGTGGAAAGATTATTGTTATCGATCAATAATGACAAACCTCCTGGCATTGACAACTTAGATGGAAAGCTACTGAGGATGGTAGCTGACTCTATGGCCACTCCTATCTGTCATATCTTTAATCTGAGCCTAGAGGAAAGTCTTTGTCCTCAGGCCTGGAGGGAAGCCAAAGTAATTCCACTACCCATTGTTTGACCAAATACAATGCTATTTCTCTGTAAACAAATTAACAACAGACTTTCAACATGCTTATAGGGAAGGGCACTCAACATGTACTGCACTGACTCAAATTACTGATGATTGGTTGAAAGAAATTGATAATAAGAAGATTGTGGGAGCTGTAAAATTAGATTTCAGTGCAGCCTTTGATATTATTGACCATAACCTGTTGTTGAAAAAATTTATGTGTTATGGCTTTTCAACCTCTGCCATATCGTGGATTCAGAGCTATCTAATAGAACTCAAAGAGTTTTCTTTAATGGAAGCTTCTCTAATGTCAAACATGTAACGTGTGGTGTACCACAGGGCAGCTCTCTAAGCCCTGTTCTCTTTTCTATTTTTACCAATGATCTGCCACTGGCATTTAACAAAGCATGTGTGTCCATGTATGCTGATGATTCAACCATATACGCATCAGCAACCACACCAAAACCCTTAACAAAGAGTTGCAGTCTGTTTTGGAATGGGTGGCCACTAATAAACTGGTCCTGAACATCTCTAAAACTAAGAGCATTGTATTTGGTACAAATCATTCCCTAAGTTCTAGACCTCAGCTGAATCTGGTAATGAATGGTGTGGCTGTTGAACAAGTTGAGGAGACTAAATGACTTGGTGTTACCTTAGATTGTAAACTATCATGGTCAAAACATTTAAATTCAATGGTTGCAAAGATGGGGAGAGGTCTGTCCGTAATAAAGAGATGCTCTGCTTTCTTGACACCACACACCAAACACCAAGTTTTGCAGGCTCTAGTTTTGTCTAATCTTGATTATTGTCCAGTCGTGTAGTCCAGTGCTGCAAGGAAAGACCTAGTTAAGATGCAGCTGGCCCAGAACAGAGCGGCACGTCTTGCTCTTCATTGTAATCAGAGGGCTACTATAAATACTTTTGCATGCCAGTCTCTCTTGGCTAAGAGTTGAGGAGAGACTGAGTGCATCACTTCTTATTTTTATAAGAAACATTAATGTGTTGAAAATCCCAAATTGTTTGCATAGTCAACTTACACACAGCTCTGACACACACACTTATCCCACCAGACATGCCACCAGGGGTCTTTTCACAGTCCCCAAATCCAGAACAAATTCAAGAAAGCGTACAGTATTATATAGAGCCATTATTGCATGGAACTCCGTTCCATCTCATATTGTTAAAATAAACAGCAAACCTGGTTTCAAAAAACGGATAAAGCAACTCCTCACGGCACAACGCCTCTCCCCTATTTGACCTAGATAGTTTGTGTGTATGTATTGATATGTAGGCTACGAGGTGTAGTTCTGTCCTTGAGCTGTTCTTGTCTATTAATGTTCTGTATTATGTAATGTTTCATGTTTCGTGTGGACCCCAGGAAGAGTAGCTGCTGCTTTCACAACAGCTAATGGGGATCCTAATAAAATACCAAATATAAGGTCCCTGGTCTGATGAAACCAAGATTGAACTCCTTGGCCTGAATGCCAAGCGTCACGTCTGGAGGAAACCTGGCACCATCCCTACTGTGAAGCATGGTGGTGGCAGCATCATGCTTTGTGGATGTTTTTCAGCGGCAGGGACTGTGAGACTAGTCAGGATTGTGGGAAAGATGAACGGAGCAAAGTACAGAGAGATCCTTGATGAAACCTGCTCCAGAGCGCTCAGGACCTGAGACTGGGGCGAAGGTTCACCTTCCAACAGGACAACGACCCTAAGCACACAGCCAAGACAATGCATAACATTTACACATTTACGTCATTTAGCAGACGCTCTTATCCAGAGCAACTTCCAAATTGGTGCATTCACCTTATAGCCAGTGGGATAACCACTTTACAATGTTTTTTTTGTGTTTTTTTTGTGGGGTGGGGTAAGGGGGGGTAGAAGGATTACTTTATCCTATCCCAGGTATTCCTTAAAGAGGTGGGGTTTCAAGTGTCTCCGGAAGGTGGTGAGTGACTCCGCTATCCTGGCGTCGTGAGGGAGCTTGTTCCACCATTGGGGTGCCAGAGCAGCGAACAGTTTTGACTGGGCTGAGCGGGAACTGTGCTTTCGCAGAGGTAGGGGGGCCAGCAGGCCAGAGGTGGATGAACGCAATGCCCTCGTTTGGGTGTAGGGACTGATCAGAGCCTGAAGGTACGGAGGTGCCGTTCCCCTCACAGCTCCGTAGGCAAGCACCATGGTCTTGTAGCAGATGCGAGCTTCAACTGGAAGCCAGTGGAGTGTGCGGAGGAGAGGGGTGACGTGAGAGAACTTGGGAAGGTTGAACACCAGACGGGCTGCGGCATTCTGGATGAGTTGTAGGGGTTTAATGGCACAGGCAGGGAGCCCAGCCAACAGCGAGTTGCAGTAATCCAGACGGGAGATGACAAGTGCCTGGATTAGGACCTGTGCCGCTTCCTGTGTAAGGCAGGGTCGTACTCTCCGAATGTTGTAGAGCATGAACCTACAGGATCGGGTCACCGCCTTGACGTTAGCGGAGAACGACAGGGTGTTGTCCAGGGTCACGCCAAGGCTCTTCGCACTCTGGGAGGAGGACACAACGGAGTTGTCAACCGTGATGGCGAGATCATGGAACGGGCAGTCCTTCCCCGGGAGGAAGAGCAGCTCTGTCTTGCCAAGGTTCAGCTTGAGGTGGTGATCCGTCATCCATACTGATATGTCTGCCAGACATGCAGAGATGCGATTCGCCACCTGGTTATCAGAAAGGGGAAAGGAGAAGATTAGTTGTGTGTCGTCTGCATAGCAATGATAGGAGAGGCCATGTGAGGATATGACAGAGCCAAGTGACTTGGTGTATAGCGAGAATAGGAGAGGGCCTAGAACTGAGCCCTGGGGGACACCAGTGGTGAGAGCACGTGGTGCGGAGCCAGCTTCTCCCCACGCCACTTGGTAGGAGCGACCGGTCAGGTAGGACGCAATCCAAGAGTGAGCCGCGCCGGAGATGCCCAGCTCGGAGAGGGTGGAGAGGAGGATCTGATGGTTCACAGTATCAAAGGCAGCAGACAGGTCTAGAAGGACAAGAGCAGAGGAGAGAGAGTTAGCTTTAGCAGTGCGGAGAGCCTCCGTGACACAGAGAAGAGCAGTCTCAGTTGAATGACCAGTCTTGAAACCTGACTGGTTTGGATCAAGAAGGTCATTCTGAGAGAGATAGCAAGAGAGTTGGCTAAAGACGGCACGCTCAAGAGTTTTGGAGAGAAAAGAAAGAAGGGATACTGCTCTGTAGTAGTTGACATCAGAGGGATCAAGTGTTGGTTTTTGAGAAGGGGTGCAATTCTCGCTCTCTTGAAGACGGAAGGGACATAGCCAGCGGTCAAGGATGAGTTGATGAGCAAGGTGAGGTAAGGGAGAAGGTCACCGGAGATGGTCTGGAGAAGAGAGGAGGGGATAGGGTCAAGCGGGCAGGTTGTTGGGCGGCCGGCCGTCACAAGTCGCAAGATTTTAACTGGAGAGAGAGGGGAGAAAGAAGTCAAAGCATAGGGTAGGGCAGTGTGAGCAGGACCAGCAGTGTCATTTGACTTAACAAACGAGGATCGGATGTCGTCAACCTTCTTTTCAAAATGGTTGACGAAGTCATCCACAGAGAGGGAGGAGGGAGGAGTGGGGGGGGGGGGGAGGAGGATTCAGCAGGGAGGAGAAGGTGGCAAAGAGCTTCCTAGGGTTAGAGGCAGATGCTTGGAAT
>NC_059212.1:45762566-45840066 GCF_020615455.1 Coregonus clupeaformis | reverse complement strand
TGTGTTTGACTTCTGGATGACTGCAGTTTGGTATTGGATATGAGACTTTATATACCGCAATATGCTACTTAGAGTTACTGCACATTAAACACATACAGGTGTAGAATCTTCATTTGATTTTTTTCAAAATATGTATGAACCCCTACGAAAAAAAAATGTCCGTTCATTATTAATCCGTTTCCGGGTTGCTGCAGCATTATTTTCCTTCTGTGGGAAACGGATCAAATGAAGATACTATAGTTGTATAGTCCATGACAGACATAGATAGACTCCACGACCGAGTGAAGAGGTTCTGGATGACCGCCATCGTACACTGGGATGTTATGCTATACATGCCTATTCATTCTAATGACAGTTTACTTCACATTGCGGTATTAACTAACATTACATGAGTTTAATATGTGTCGTACACGGTTGTAATCATTAGAGTGATACTTTCTATGATTCTATACAGTAAGTGTTTCTATGTTTACACAAAGATCATGAAGCCCCTGAAGTTAAGGGAAATAGTTGTGGTTAACATAATGTCGCGAGTTTCTAGCTGGTAATGTTTTGGCCCGGAGGCTGTGTCCGTGTGTCCAGGAACCCCGTAATGACATCTCAACCCTACGTGTTGGAATTGTTGTTTCATGTTACATTCTGACACTGATTAAAACGTCTGACTGGATGCCGATCAGAATGAAACACACATCCTCACCTGGATGGATTGATCGATTGTCATATTACCATTAATAATCAATAACATCACTGCCTGTTTATGTCTTCCCTCCCAGGTCACCATCGTCATCAAGTACTTCTTCCAGTTTGGCTTCTTTCCCTTCAACCAGAACCTAATGGTGGATGGGAATAGACCCTATCACCCTCCCAACATCATCGGAGTGGAGAAGAAAGATGGATACGTCGTCTATGACCTCATACAGCTTCTGGCGCTCTTCTTCCACAGGTCCATCCTGAAGGTACGAGGAGCCGCTGATCTAGACTCAGTTTTGCCTTTTAGATTGTAGTGAATAAGACTACATGGACAGGGAGGGGACCTGGTCCAGGATCAGCGCTCCTACTCTGAGACTCTTTATGAATATGGGACCTTGATTCTCCTGTTATTTAGCTGAGGAGCAGTGGGATGTGATGAGTGTCTGTTCTAGCTGTTTGAGATACAGCTTTGGATTCTGTTTGTTTGAGCTTATTGTATGAATGTATTGTATAGTGTATTGTATAGTGTATTGTATGAGTGTTCATACTGAACTATCATGTTGTGATTTTGGTGAGCAGATTTATATGATCGAGAGTGATTGCTTACAACTCTTAAAACAATGTGATTGTTTGTTTGTTCATACTCCATTGGTACCCGTCCTCTACCTCTCCTCTACCTTCCTCTACCTCTCCTCTACCTTCCCGCCACTTGGTTTGGTACCGAGCTTTATCCCCGTGTCTCTTCTCTGTATTGTCCCGCCATAGTGTCATGGTCTCTGGGACGAAGACAACCTTAAGGACACCAAGAAGGAGATTCTCCGGCGGGACACTGAGTCAGAGGAGGACGAGAGGAGGGAGAGGGAGGCCACTCCCGTCCCCTCCACCCCCCGCGAGAGGAAGGGCTCCACCCAGACCCTCAGGTCCATAAACCTGGGCATGGGCACCTCCATGGACTCTGTGCATTACCTCCAGCAACAGCAGCAGACCTACCAGAGAAGGAAGAGCTCCAGCGGAGGGTCTCATATCTCCCACCGCTCGAGCCACTCTCTACGCTCCAAGAGAGGCAAGGACACTTACTTGATTTGACTTTACTTAGCCTTTACTTTACTGTACTTTACGATTTACTTTATTTTACTAAAGCGCCATACTTTTACTTTACTTAGTAGGGATGTAAAGATTCACCGATCGGTCCCTGGTTCCGCGGGAAGCCCAAACCGATCCAAATGAAGCGTGCATCGATAAGAAAAACTATTCAAACGTCACGAATCGCCGGGACACTAACGTTTTTTTACTGCTTTATTATGAAAATACCTCTACCTGTTGTGACTGAATGGATGGAGTCCTGTCCTTCAGCCCGTCAAACTTGCCTGCATGTAACTGCGTATTACATCAATCTACAAGTCAGATAACAACTGTGTGCACAGTAGGGCTGACCCCATTTAGTCCACCGGTCCATTGTTTGGTCGATCGAGATTCCCTTAGTCCAGCAGTCGCATTTATTTAAAACATTTCATGGCGCACAAGACAACTGTCTGATTGGCTCCCGTCTCAGTGGACTAATCCATTGCGGAGGCCACGGGGACGACACAGTCCATCACTCTTAAGACATGTGACACTGAATATGGTTATATTATGTAAAAAAAATTATGGTGCATCGCTAATAAATCTAATATTATTTTATAACATATGCGCTTTTGTCCCGCGTTGGACTCTCTGCGGTTTCTGAAACATAATCTTCAGTGCGCCGTAGAATTGGCGCCTTTCTCTATGTAGCTATGTGCATAATAGCAAAGTTAACCAGCATATTGGGATTGAGAACAATGCGGCGGAGGTAGCAGCAGAATGAGGAAACAGCCCTCGCCTAATTGTCTAAGAAAGTTGAGGAGACTTAATTAGGTCTATAATCAATAGCCTAACTGTTAAATGTGAATGGCTTTATAAATCATCCATATATATCTACAGAAATAAGACAGATCCTACTTTTGTTGCCTGTTTTAGTGTTTGTTTAATAGTTTACGGGAGCACCAAGCCTCATGCAAAAGGCAAAATGTCGGATAAAGCAATTTCACAGATGTGGCTGTTTTTAATAATAATAATAATATGCCATTTAGCAGACGCTTTTATCCAAAGCGACTTACAGTCATGTGTGCATAAATTTTTACGTATGGGTGGTCCCGGGGATCGAACCCACTACCCTTGGCGTTACAAGCGCCGTGCTCTACCAGCTGAGCTACAGAGGACCACGCTATGCTACGCTTTGCCATGCTGTATAAAGATGTGGCAGTTTTTTCATCTTTGCTGTATAAAGCCTTTGCATTTGTTTTCGTTAGAACAGACTGGTATTCCAGGTGACTACCTCATGAAGCTGGTTGAGAGAATGCCAACAGTGTGCAAAGCTGTCATCAAGGCAAAGGGTGGCTATTTGAAGAATCTCAAATATAAAATATATTTTGATTTGTTTAACACTTTTTTTGGTTACTACATGATTCCATATGTGTTATTTCATAGTTTTGATGTCTTCACTATTATTCTACAATGTAGAAAATAGTAAAAATAAAGAAAAACCCTTGAATGAGTAGGTGTGTCCAAACTTTTGACTGGTAGTGTAGCAGGGGATGTAAAAGCCATAACACAAGTTTTTCCATCAGCAGACTATGATCGATAATGTCAAAAGCTGCACTGAAGTCTAACAAAAACAGCTCCCACAATATTTGTATCATCAATTTCTCTCACCCAATCATCAGTCGTTTTGTGCAGCACATGTTGAATGCCTTTCCCTATAAGCAGGCTGAAAATCTGTTGTTAATTTGTTTACTGTGAAATAGCATTGTATCTGGTCAAACACAGTTTTTTCCAAAAGCTTACTAAGGGTTGGTAACAGGCTGATTGGTCGGCTGTTTGAGCCAGTAAAGGGGGCTTTACTATTCTTAGGTAGCGGAATGACTTTAGCTTCCCTCCAGGCCTGGGGGCACACACTTTCCTGTAGGTTTAGATTGAAAGAGATGGCAAATAGGAGTCGAAATATTGTCCGCTATCATCCTCAGTAATTTTCCATCCAAAGTTCCAAACGTTCATAACGCTTTTCAGACAGGCGTGAAATCCAAAGCTGTGTTATATATTTATGTCATAGCTACTTTCTAAAGCTAAATATTGACATATGTGATTCGGTCTTATGTAGCAAAATTTGAAATAGTGTTTTTTACATTGGATAAAAGTAGATACAGAGCTACAAAATGGTATATCATCCACTACAGTTGGGGAACCACGGGAAAGTAATTCTGCTTTGAAAGTTGATAAACTTATAACCTCACTTTTGAGAAAATGTCCCTTGAATATTTTCGTACCTACTGGAGAGCTCTTCTTTGTCTACACACATTCAGCATAGTTCACACCCTCTTAAGCTTTAGCCCCACCCATCTCTTTAAGGATTCACATGTGAGGCCATGTACTAAACAACCAAAGATTTCAAGACTAAAGGCTGGTTTATACTACGGGTGTGTTCGTAAATTTAATCTGGAGTGCCAGAGTGCGCTCTGGGTGTTCGTAAACTCAGAGCATTGTCAGATTGGCCGTTCGTAAATTCAGAGCGTTTCGCTCACGGAGCGTTCAGAGCGCACACTGGACGCTCTGGACGAAAAGTAGGGTTGATCTGAGCGTTCTGTCCTAACAACAGCAGTCAAGCACCCAAGCTAACGTTGGCTAGCTTGCTAGCTACTTCCGGACACAAATGAGAGAACACCTCACTCTGACCATTTTACTCGTCCTAGCAGAGCTTGTTAGGCTGTTTTTATGTTATCCAGAGGGTTGGTGACTGCAACTGTGCTGCTGGCAACAATTTAATTATGCTTTTTCGCCAATGTTTACTGACACCGGCCATATTCAACGGTGTTGAGCGTTCGTCAATTCGTCAGTTATTCTGCGCTCTGGCAAACTCAGATGAGAGTGCTCTGAAATCAGAGTAGATAGCCAGCGCAAATTTACCAGCTATGTCTATTGACAGTTGTCGCAGTGACATCATGAACATTCTATTGAAATGGTTAACGTTACTTGCATAGTGGAGTCTTTTGTTTTGATATATAGCTAGCTAGCTAAATAATCAGACATAATCCCAACTCATAACGTTACTACCCTGCATGAATCTGCAGGTAGCTAACCAACCAGGTTCAATGTTAGCTAGCTAACATTAGGCTATAACTAGCAATGCAAATGGCTCTGAGATACAAATAATATTACTACACAGATCATACACGTAACGTTAGCTAGCTAGCCAGCCAGCTAACGTTAGTAGGCTAGCTAACAGTACACTTTAATTTGAAATGAAAACGACTTTCTGACACAATTAGAAACGTGTAATATCTGAAAATGTAGCTAGCTAGACTCTCTTACCCGAATACATGGATGGACGCTTCTCCCTCTCTGTCACGGATGCCATGGTTGCCCTTAGTTTGAAGATGTAATCCGGAGACAGGTGTTTTATACAACAGCCTTCTGTGTGTTCTCTTTTCAACTCCGTCTGCATATTTGCAATCAAACGGCAGAATTTTCTCAGTCTCCTTAGCTATCATACTCTAATTCCACTGATTTCAAAACTCGGTCCTCCAGAAAGTGGAGAGCAACACTTATGCAGTTCTACTACGTGAAATCTTTTTAAAAAAGCTGCGTTAGAAAGGATTACCTACACATACTGACCAGCTCATATTATAGACAGAAGCGTGCTACATGGCAGACCAATCCGAACTCATCTCTTGGCATGTCCAGCCCACTCATTATCTCAGCCAATCATGGCTAGCGGGAAGGTTGCTGTCTTTTTCTGTGGCTAAACCAACTAGGCTCGTAAATTAACAATTGTATTCGTATTTACAGATGGCATACAAGTTTGTTATTAAGACACATGGCAGTTCACATGTTCCAGAAGGCATTTCTGCCAAAAAAAGTTAACGTTCAAATGGCTCTCCTGTGAAGTAGTGACGTGGGACATACGCCTAGTTTCCTGAAACGAGTCACATATTACTAGCTGAAAACATTTGAATCTACTGTATGACAAGTTAATCAGTGGGTGATAAGGATTTCAGATAAAAAGTGGGGGAACAAAAACACCCCTCCCTAATCTGATAGTGGTAGATGCTCAGTCAAAAACATCCCTCCCTAATCTGATAGTGGTAGATGCTCAGTCAAAAACACCCCTCCCTAATCTGATAGTGGTAGATGCTCAGTCAAAAACACCCCTCCCTAATCTGATAGTGGTAGATGCTCAGTCAAAAACACCCCTCCCTAATCTGATAGTGGTAGATGCTCAGTCAAAAACACCCCTCCCTAATCTGATAGTGGTAGATGCTCAGTCAAAAACACCCCTCCCTAATCTGATAGTGGTAGATGCTCAGTCAAAAACACCCCTCCCTAATCTGATAGTGGTAGATGCTCAGTCAAAAACACCCCTCCCTAATCTGATAGTGGTAGATGCTCAGTCTTCCCTATGGCTCTACATCATTCACACGCACAGGGCCGCTCAGCCAGAGAGGAAGAGGCAAAGCAAGAGGGTTAACTACGTCCAAAATCTGTCTTCTCCAGCAGGTTGCGTTTTTCTTCTTTTTTTTCACCCACTAAGCCTGGAGTTTTTGTATAGAGGTCAGGAGAGATTGTCGAATTTGGTTATGGTTGTGCCAGTTGTTCACAAGCGTATCTTCCCTCTCATTGGCTAGAATGGTCCCACCTGATCTTGCCTCCTCCCGACTGCCTTTCATTTTTTAAGAAATTTATTTTCATTGTTAGAGCGAAGTTTACATTAATTTACTTTTCTGTACTTTAGTTATCTACTTAATTTACTTTACTTTTCTTAGCTATTTACTTTACTATACTTTACTTAGCTATTGACTTTACTGTACTTTTCTACTTACTTTACTTAACCACAAACTTACTTTACTTTGCCACCAACTTACTTTACTTAGCCACTAACTTACTTTATTTTACTTTGCCACTAACTTACTTTACTTTGCCACTAACTTACTTTACTTTACTTTGCCACAAACTTACTTTACTTTGCCACAAACTTACTTTACTTTGCCACAAACTTACTTTACTTTGCCACTAACTTACTTTACTTTGCCACAAACTTACTTTACTTTGCCACTAACTTACTTTACTTTGCCACAAACTTACTTTACTTTGCCACTAACTTACTTTACTTTGCCACAAACTTACTTTACTTTGCCACAAACTTACTTTACTTTGCCACTAACTTACTTTATTTTACTTTGCCACTAACTTACTTTACTTTGCCACTAACTTACTTTACTTTACTTTGCCACTAACTTACTTTACTTTGCCACTACCTTACTTTACTTTGCCACAAACTTAATTTACTTTGCCACAAACTTACTTTACTTTGCCACTAACTTACTTTACTTTGCCACTAACTTACTTTACTTTGCCACTAACTTACTTTACTTTACTTTGCCACAAACTTACTTTACTTTGCCACTAACTTACTTTACTTTGCCACTAACTTACTTTACTTTGCCACTAACTTACTTTACTTTGCCACCAACTTACTTTATTTGCCATTAACTTACTTTACTTTGCCGCTAACTTACTTTACTTTGCTACTAACTTACTTCACTTAGCCACTAACTTACTTAACTTTGCCACTAACTTACTTTACCACTAACTTACTTTACTTTACAGTACAATAGGGTTGTAACATGCGTTGCCATGGTTTCCCCAGGCAGCACTAACTCCAGGAACAGTAGCCATAGAGACGGGAGTGAGTCAGTGCAGCAGAAGACTAAGAAACAGCTGATCATGGAGAAACTCAGAGAACAGATGATCAAAGCCAAGACCTTCACTATCAAGAGGTGGGATTGACTGGTTGAATGATTGATTGGTTGATTGACTGACTGATTAGTTGGTTAATTGGTTTACGTTTACATTTACATTTTGGTTGATTGGTTGATTGATTTTATTTGTATCATTGTCTCTCCAGGACCATGGAGGTCTACCTCCCTGTACGTCAGTTCTTCTACGACTTGGTCCATCCAGAGTACAGCGCTGTGACAGACGTCTATGTCCTCATGTTCCTGGCCGACACCGTTGACTTCATCATCATCGTCTTCGGCTTCTCCGCTTTTGGGGTATGTACGTCTGGTCTCTCTTGGGGTATGTACACTACCGTTCAAAGGTTTTAGAACACCTACTCATTCAAGGGTTTTTCTTAATTTTTTACTATTTTCTACATTGTAGAATAATAGCGAAGACATCAAAACTATGAAATAACACATATGGAATCATGTAGTAACCAAAAAAGTGTTAAACAAATCAAAATATATTTTATATATTTGGGGTATGTCTAGTCTCTTTTGGTGTATGTCTGGTCTCTTTTGGGGTATGTCTAGTGTCTTTTGAGGTATGTCTAGTCTCTTTTGGGGTATGTCTGGTCTCTTTTGAGGTATGTCTAGTCTCTTTTGGGGTATGTCTGGTCTCTTTTGGGGTATGTCTAGTGTCTTTTGAGGTATGTCTAGTCTCTTTTGGGGTATGTCTGGTCTCTTTTGAGGTATGTCTAGTCTCTTTTGGGGTATGTCTGGTCTCTTTTGGGGTATGTCTAGTCTCTTTTGGGGTATGTCTGGTCTCATTTGGGGTATGTCTGTCTGGTCTCTTTTGGGGTATGTCTAGTCTCTTTTGGGGTATGTCTGGTCTCTTTTGGGGTATGTCTGGTCTCTTTTGGGATATGTCTGTCTGGTCTCTTTTGGGGTATGTCTGTCTGGTCTCTTTTGGGGTATGTCTAGTCTCTTTTGGGGTATGTCTGGTCTCTTTTGGGGTATGTCTGGTCTCTTTTGGGGTATGTCTGGTCTCTTTTGGGGTATGTCTGGTCTCTTTTGGGGTATGTCTGGTCTCTTTTGGGGTATGTCTGGTCTCTTTTAGTGTATGTCTGGTCTCTTTTGGGGTATGTCTGGTCTCTTTTGGGTATATCTGGTCTCTTTTGGGGTATGTCTGGTCTCTTTTGGGGTATGTCTGGTCTCTTTTGGGTATGTCTGGTCTCTTTTGGGTATGTCTGGTCTCTTTTGGGGTATGTCTGGTCTCTTTTGGGGTATGTCTCTTTTGGGGTATGTCTGGTCTCTTTTGGGGTATGTGTGGTCTCTTTTGGGTATGTCTGGTCTCTTTTGGGGTATGTCTGGTCTCTTTTGGGGTATGTCTCTTTTGGGGTATGTCTGGTCTCTTTTGAGGTATGTCTCTTTTGGGGTATGTCTGGTCTCTTTTGGGGTATGTCTGGTCTCTTTTGGGGTATGTCTAGTCTCTTTTGGGGTATGTCTGGTCTCTTTTGGGGTATGTCTGGTCTCTTTTGGGGTATGTCTGGTCTCTTTTGGGGTATGTCTGGTCTCTTTTGGGGTATGTCTAGTCTCTTTTGGGGTATGTCTGGTCTCTTTTGGGGTATGTCTGGTCTCTTTTGGGGTATGTCTGGTCTCTTTTGGGGTATGTCTGGTCTCTTTTGGGGTATGTCTGGTCTCTTTTGGGGTATGTCTGGTCTCTTTTGGGGTATGTCTAGTCTCTTTTGGGGTATGTCTGGTCTCTTTTGGGGTATGTCTGGTCTCTTTTGGGGTATGTCTGGTCTCTTTTGGGGTATGTCTGGTCTCTTTTGGGGTATGTCTGGTCTCTTTTGGGTATTTACCTCTAGGTCTAGAGCTATACACTAACGCTAACCCAGAGTTGAACATCTACAAATCCTCTTATCTTACCTTATCTCATCTTTTCTTATCGTATCCGTCAGAAACACTCGGCGGGAGCAGACATCACGTCGTCCCTGTCGGAGGACCAGGTTCCCGGAGCCTTCCTGGTGATGGTTCTGATCCAGTTTGGGACAATGGTGGTGGACCGGGCCCTGTACCTCAAGAAGACAGTGCTGGGGAAGGTCATCTTCCAGGTGGTCCTGGTATTCGGGATACACTTCTGGATGTTCTTCATCCTGCCCGGACTCTCTGAGAGGTAAATACTCACCTTGCGGAGTAAATTAGTTAATAAATCTGATTTATTGGTTGATTGCTTGCTCAATTAGTTGTTGAATTAGTTCATTTGTAAACATATCCAGTTCTTTCAGATCTCCCTAGGGGGTAGGGGCTCGTGATCGATTAAGGATTCATCATTAGTAGCAGTGTTATGTCATTAGTAACTGTGTTTATCATTAGTAACCTTGCTTAACAGTATGTATACCTCTGTCCACTTTGCAGGCGTTTCAATGAGAACACAGTGGCCAAGCTGTGGTACTTTATCAAGTGTATCTACTTTGGGCTGTCAGCCTATCAGATCCGCTGTGGCTACCCCACCAGAGTCCTGGGTAACTTCCTCACCAAGAGCTACAACTACGCCAACCTCTTCCTGTTTCAAGGGTGAGTTAGGACAGGGGTTCCCAAGCGTTTTTCGGGCCAGGGACCCCATTTGTGACAGCAAATTCGCGGGGGAACTCAGTCCGGCTTTAAACTTACTGTTGAAAGTTGTAATAGTAGAATGCACAAGGTGCAATTTCAAAATTGGGTTAGTGCATCATCAGTATTCCTCTTGTCATGTCAGTCATTGCATACCTTAGAGAGCTACTTATAACTCGTCAGAAATGTCCAAATAGCCCATGGATATTATTGCAATGTTTGAGTCACTCAAATATCAAATGAATACACATTAGAAATGGTAAAATGTTTTAGAATTGCAAGAAAATGTGCTTTAAAACTGCAAAATGTTGTCTGCACCCCATGACAAAATGTGTAGAATTGGAGGAAATAAGCTTTAAACCTGCAAAATGTTCTCTCCGCCAACAAGAGGGGTGTGAACAGTTTGTGTCATGAACAGTGCTTGGGCCCTTAGAAATAGACGTGGAGTGGGATGGGAGGCGGGATGTTCCCCAATGCTGCAAGGGGGGGGCCTGAGTGAAAAGGTTTGGGAACCCTTGCAGTCTTCGACAGACCTCTTGGCCAAATTCATTTAATCTGTTGTAGCAGGGAACCTGGAACCTGGCCGGGTATGGGAACCATTGAGTTAGGACACTGTGGGGGGTAGTAGGACATTCAACTCACATTAAACATAGAGGAGTTTATCACTGTTGCACTGTGTGCACGTCTCAAATCACTCCCTATTCCAGGACTCTGACTTGACTCCAGGACTCTGACTTGACTCCAGGACTCTGACTTGACTCTGACTTGACTCCAGGACTTGACTCCAGGACTCTGACTTGACTCCAGGATTCTGACTTGACTCCAGGACTCTGACTTGACTCCAGGACTTGACTCCAGGACTCTGACTTGACTCCAGGACTCTGACTCCAGGACTCTGACTTGACTCCAGGATTCTGACTTGACTCCAGGACTCTGACTTGACTCTGACTTGACTCCAGGATTCTGACTTGACTTCAGGACTCTGACTCCAGGACTCTGACTTGACTTCAGGACTCTGACTCCAGGACTCTGACTTGACTCCAGGATTCTGACTTGACTCCAGGACTCTGACTTGACTCTGACTTGACTCCAGGACTTGACTCCAGGATTCTGACTTGACTTCAGGACTCTGACTTGACTCCAGGACTTGACTCCAGGACTCTGACTTGACTCCAGGACTCTGACTCCAGGACTGTGACTTGACTCCAGGTCTCTGACTTGACTCCAGGACTTGACTCCAGGATTCTGACTTGATTTCAGGACTCTGACTTGACTCTGACTTGACTCCAGGACTTGACTCCAGGATTCTGACTTGACTTCAGGACTCTGACTTGACTCCAGGACTTGACTCCAGGACTCTGACTTGACTCCAGGACTCTGACTCCAGGACTGTGACTTGACTCCAGGATTCTGACTTGACTCCAGGACTCTGACTAGACTCCAGGACTTGACTCCAGGATTCTGACTTGACTCCAGGACTCTGACTTGATTTCAGGACTCTGACTTGACTCTGACTTGACTCCAGGACTTGACTCCAGGACTCTGACTTGACTCTGACTTGACTCCAGGACTGTGACTTGACTCCAGGACTCTGACTCCAGGACTCTGACTTGACTCCAGGATTCTGACTTGACTCCAGGACTCTGACTTGACTCCAGGACTCTGACTTGACTCTGACTTGACTCCAGGACTGTGACTTGACTCCAGGACTGTGACTTGACTCCAGGACTCTGACTTGACTTGGACAATTTTCATGACGTGTAACATGACCCGGACTCGACCAATGGTGACTCGGACTTGGACTCGACCAGTAGTGACTTTGTTGTCAGAAAGTCTCCCTTGCATAATTCAACATGCTATACTGTATATGAGAAAGAGGCTATGATTTGAGAGCCAGTGTCACAACCCAGGTGTGTGTGTGTGGGTGTGTGTGTTCACCTTCAGGTTCCGTCTGATCCCGTTCCTGACTGAGCTGCGTGCAGTGATGGACTGGGTCTGGACCGACACCTCCCTGTCCTTATCCTCCTGGATCTGTGTGGAAGACATCTACGCACACATCTTCGTCCTCAAGTGCTGGAGGGAGTCAGAGAGGGTTGGTTGTGTATCCTCCCCTGTTCATGTGTCTGTGTATGTGGGACCAACAGGGTTCGAAGTTCGAACCCGAGCTCTGCCCACTGCGCCACAAGACTGTGTTAGCTTAGCCCACTGAGCTAAAGCCCAAGAAGGCCCACTGCCTTCTGTTAAATAAATAAATAAAAATTACAACCTGCATTTGTGTTGCAAAGTTTGATTTGATTTAAACATTAGCTCTGGGAGTTAAGACAAGTCTTCAGATCTAAGGCAAGATTACCCAGATAACCATGGACAGGGGAGGATACAAGACCAACCCACTCGTCATGGGAGTGTGATACACCGAACCAACCACCTTACATCACATAAGTCTATGGATGCATCCGAAATGGCACCTTATTCCCTACATAGCGCACTACTTTTGACCAGGACCCATTGGTACCATATTGCCTATGGACTACTTGGGCCCTGGTCACTTTATACGGAACAGGTGTGCCATTTCCTCCTCCTCCTCTCCCCTCCCCTCCAGAGGTACCCTCAGCGCCAATAACTATAGTCCTCCTCTCCTCTCCCCTCCAGAGGTACCCTCAGCGCCCATAACTATAGTCCTCCTCTCCCCTCCCCTCCAGAGGTACCCTCAGCCCATAACTATAGTCCTCCTCTCCCCTCCCCTCCAGAGTTACCTCCAGCCCATAACTATAGTCCTCCTCTCCCCTCCCCTCCAGAGTTACCTCCAGCCCATAACTATAGTCCTCCTCTCCCCTCCCCTCCAGAGTTACCTCCAGCCCATAAATATAGTCCTCCTCTCCCCCTCCCCTCCAGAGTTACCTCCAGCCCATAACTATAGTCCTCCTCTCCCCTCCTCTCCCCTCCAGAGGTACCCTCAGCCCATAACTATAGTCCTCCTCTCCCTCTCCTCTCCAGAGATACCCTCAGCCCATAACTATAGTCCTCCTCTCCCCTCCCATCCTCTCCAGTGGTACCCTCAGCCCATAACTATAGTCCTCCTCTCCCCTCCCCTCCAGAGGTACCCTCAGCCCATAACTATAGTCCTTCTCTCCCCCTCCCCTCCAGTGGTATCCTCAGCCCATAACTATAGTCCTCCCCTCCTCTCCCCCCCAGAGGTACCCTCACTCCCTCCAGCGATACCCTCAGCCCATAACTATAGTCCTCCTCTCCCTCGCCCCTCCAGAGGTACCCTCAGCCCGTAACTGTAATCCTCCTCTCCCGTCCCCTCCAGAGGTACCCTCAGCCCGTAACTGTAGTCCTCCTCTCCCGTCCCCTCCAGAAGTACCCTCAGCCCATAACTATAGTCCTCCTCTCCCCCTCCTCTCCAGTGGTACCCTCAGCCCATAACTATAGTCCTCCTCTACCCCTCCTCTCCAGTGGTACCCTCAGCCAATAACTATAGTCCTCCTCTCCACCTCCAGTGGTACCCTCAGCCCATAACTATTGTCCTCCTCTCCCCCTCCAGTGGTACCCTCACCCCCTCCAGCGATACCCTCAACCCATAACTATGGTCCTCCTCTCCCCTCCCCTCCAGTGGTACCCTCAGCCCATAACTATAGTCCTCCTCTCCCCTCACCTCCAAAGGTACCCTCAGCCCATAACTATAGTCCTCCTCTCCCCTCCCTCCAGAGGTACCCTCAGCCCATAACTATAGTCCTCCTCTCCCCTCCCCTCCAGAGGTACCCTCAGCCCATAACTATAGTCCTCCTCTCCCTCTCCTCTCCAGAGTTACCCTCAGCCCATAACTATAGTCCTCCTCTCCCCTCCCCTCCAGAGGTACCCTCAGCCCGTAACTATAGTCCTCCTCTCCCCTCCCCTCCAGTGGTACCCTCAGCCCATAACTATAGTCCTCCTCTCCCTCCCCTCCAGAGGTACCCTCAGCTTATAACTATAGTCCTCCTCTCCCCCTCCTCTCCAGAGGTACCCTCAGCTTATAACTATAGTCCTCCTCTCCCCTCCCCTCCCCTCCAGTGGTACCCTCAGCCCATAACTATAGTCCTCCTCTCCCCTCCCCTCCAGAGGTACCCTCAGCTTATAACTATAGTCCTCCTCTCCCCCTCCTCTCCAGAGGTACCCTCAGCTTATAACTATAGTCCTCCTCTCCCCTCCTCTCCAGAGATACCCTCAGCCCATAACTATAGTCCTCCTCTCCCCTCCTCTCCAGTGGTACCCTCAGCCCATAACTATAGTCCTCCTCTCCCCTCCCCTCCAGAGGTACCCTCAGCTTATAACTATAGTCCTCCTCTCCCCCTCCAGAGGTACCCTCAGCCCATAACTATAGTCCTCCCTCCCCTCCCCTCCAGAGGTACCCTCAGCCCATAACTATAGCCCTCCTCTCCCCCTCCCCTCCAGAGTTACCCTCAGCCCGTAACTATAGTCCTCCCCTCCCCTCCTCTCCAGAGGTACCCTCAGCTTATAACTATAGTCCTCCTCTCCCCCTCCTCTCCAGAGGTACCCTCAGCCCATAACTATAGTCCTCCTCTCCCCCTCACTTCCAGAGGTGCCCTCAGCCCATAACTATAGTCCTCCTCTCCCCCTCCTCTCCAGTGGTACCCTCAGCCTATAACTATAGTCCTCCTCTATCCTCCTCTCCAGTGGTACCCTCAGCCCATAACTATAGTCCTCCTCTCCCCCTCCCCTCCAGAGTTACCCTCAGCCCGTAACTATAGTCCTCCTCTCCCCCTCCAGAGGTACACTCAGCCCATAACTATAGTCCTCCTCTCCCCCTCCAGAGGTACCCTCAGCCCATAACTATAGTCCTCCTCTCCCCTCCTCTCCAGAGTTACCCTCAGCCCATAACTATAGACCTCCTCTCCCTCCCCTCCAGAGGTACCCTCAGCCCATAACTATAGTCCTCCTCTCCCCTCCCCTCCAGAGGTACCCTCAGCCCATAACTATAGTCCTCCTCTCCCCCTCCAGAGGTACCCTCAGCCCGTAACTATAGTCCTCCTCTCCCCCTCCTCTCCAGATTTACTCTCAGCCCATAACTATAGTCCTCCTCTCCCCCTCCCCTCCAGAGGTACCCTCAGCCCATAACTATAGTCCTCCTCTCCCCTCCCCTCCCCTCCAGTGGTACCCCCAGCCCATAACTATAGTCCTCCTCTCCCCTCCCCTCCAGAGGTACCCTCAGCCCATAACTATAGTCCTCCTCTCCCCCTCCCCTCCAGAGGTACCCTCAGTCCATAACTATAGTCCTCCTCTCCCCTCCAGTGATACCCCCAGTCCAGAACTATAGTCCTCCTCTCCCCTCCCCTCCAGTGATACCCTCAGCCCATAACTATAGTCCTCCTCTCCCCTCCCCTCCAGAGGTACCCTCAGCCCATAACTATAGTCATCCTCTCCCCTCCCCTCCAGTGATACCCCCAGCCCATAACTATAGTCCTCCTCTCCTCTCCCCTCCAGAGTTACCCCCAATCCATAACTATAGTCCTCCTCTATCCTCCCCTCCAGTAATACCCCCAGTCCATAACTATAGTCCTCCTCTCCCCCTCCAGAGGTACCCTCAGCCCATAACTATAGTCCTCCTCACCCCCTCCTCTCCCCTCCAGAGGTACCCCCAGCCCATAACTATAGTTATCCTCGCCCCCTCACTTCCAGTGGTACCCCCAGCCCATAACTATAGTCCTCCTCTCCCCTTCCCTTCCAGAAGTACCCTCAGACCATAACTATAGTCCTCCTCTCCCCTCCCCTCCAGTGATAGCCCCAGTCCATAACTATAGTCCTCCTCTCCCCTCCCTCTAGAGGTACCCTCAGCCCATAACTATAGTCCTCCTCTCCCCCTCCAGTGGTACCCTCAGCCCATAACTATAGTCCTCCTCTCCCTCTCCAGTGGTACCCTCAGCCCATAACTATAGTCCTCCTCTCCCGTCCCCTCCAGAGGTACCCTCAGCCCATAACTATAGTCCTCCTCTCCCCTCCAGAGGTACACTCAGCCCGTAACTATAGTCCTCCTCTCCCTCTCCAGTGGTACCCTCAGCCCATAACTATAGTCCTCCTCTCCCGTCCCCTCCAGAGGTACCCTCAGCCCGTAACTATAGTCCTCCTCTCCCCCTTCCTCCAGAGGTACTCTCAGCCCGTAACTATAGTCCTCCTCTCCCCCTCCAGAGGTACCCTCAGCCCATAACTATAGTCCTCCTCTCCCCCTCCAGAGGTACCCTCAGCCCATAACTATAGTCCTCCTCTCCCCCTCCAGAGGTACCCTCAGCCCGTAACTATAGTCCTCCTCTCCCCCTTCCTCCAGAGGTACTCTCAGCCCGTAACTATAGTCCTCCTCTCCCCCTCCTCTCCAGAGGTACCCTCAGCCCATAACTATAGTCCTCCTCTCCCCCTCCAGAGGTACCCTCAGCCCATAACTATAGTCCTCCTCTCCCCCTCCAGAGGTACCCTCAGCCCATAACTATAGTCCTCCTCTCCCTCTCCAGTGGTACCCTCAGCCCATAACTATAGTCCTCCTCTCCCCTCCCCTCCAGAGGTACCCTCAGCCCATAACTATAGTCCTCCTCTCCCCCTCCAGAGGTACCCTCAGCCCATAACTATAGTCCTCCTCTCCTCTCCAGTGGTACCCTCAGCCCATAACTATAGTCCTCCTCTCCCCGTCCCCTCCAGAGGTACCCTCAGCCCATAACTATAGTCCTCCTCTCCCCTCCAGAGGTACACTCAGCCCGTAACTATAGTCCTCCTCTCCCTCTCCAGTGGTACCCTCAGCCCATAACTATAGTCCTCCTCTCCCGTCCCCTCCAGAGGTACCCTCAGCCCGTAACTATAGTCCTCCTCTCCCCCTTCCTCCAGAGGTACTCTCAGCCCGTAACTATAGTCCTCCTCTCCCCCTCCTCTCCAGAGGTACCCTCAGCCCATAACTATAGTCCTCCTCTCCCCCTCCAGAGGTACCCTCAGCCCATAACTATAGTCCTCCTCTCCCCCTCCAGAGGTACCCTCAGCCCGTAACTATAGTCCTCCTCTCCCCCTTCCTCCAGAGGTACTCTCAGCCCGTAACTATAGTCCTCCTCTCCCTCTCCAGAGGTACCCTCAGCCCATAACTATAGTCCTCCTCTCCCCCTCCAGAGGTACCCTCAGCCCATAACTATAGTCCTCCCCTCCCCTCCAGAGGTACCCTCAGTCCGTAACTATAGTCCTCCTCTCCCCCTCCTCTCCAGATTTACCCTCAGCCCATAACTATAGTCCTCATCTCCCCTCCAGAGGTACCCCCAGTCCATAACTATAGTCCTCCTCTCCCCCTCCTCTCCCCTCCAGTGATACCCCCAGCCCATAACTATAGTCCTCATCTCCCCTCCAGAGGTACCCCCAGTCCATAACTATAGTCCTCCTCTCCCCCTCCTCTCCCCTCCAGTGATACCCCCAGCCCATAACTATAGTCCTCCTCTCCCCTCCAGAGGTACCCCCAGCCGCGGGGCCAAGCTAAGAAGCCGGTGGTGAAGTATGGGATGGGAGGGATGATCGTCATGCTTCTCATCTGTATCATCTGGTTCCCTCTACTCTTCATGTCTCTGGTCAAGTCTGTGGTGGGGGTGGTCAACAAACCACTGGACGTCTCCTTCTCCATCACCCTGGCAGGGTTCCAGGTACTGTAGCAGAACTACTGATAGGTCCATCAGTTGATCGGGATCGAGATTGATCCGTCAGTCCCTCGGTCCGTCAGTGAGTGAGTCAGTCAGTCAGACAGACAGACAGACAGACAGACAGACAGACAGACAGACAGACAGACAGACAGACAGACAGTCCAGTCTATCCATCTTTCCATCCATCTATCCATTAGTTGCGCGATATGGGTCCATTGGAATTGACCCAACCTGTTGGTGACATGCTGTTCTGTAGATCACATCCTACATTGTGTTTTCCAGCCCATAGAGATAGCTAGAGAACTCCTCTTTGTAGCTGTGCCATTATGGC
Source organism: Coregonus clupeaformis (assembly GCF_020615455.1). Taxonomy (NCBI): domain Eukaryota; kingdom Metazoa; phylum Chordata; class Actinopteri; order Salmoniformes; family Salmonidae; genus Coregonus; species Coregonus clupeaformis. The sequence goes on along the minus strand of NC_059212.1, from coordinate 45,821,980 downwards.
GTCTGTGACAGCACGCGCCGTTGAAGCTATCCCCATTTTGAGGTAGTCAATTTACTTTATTATTTTGTGTTTAAAAAAAAAAAAAGTGTAAAGCTAGTATTGGTGATCTATAGCCACCTGCTAAAACGGTTTACATCAGAGATGAGTCCTCTAACGGTTTACATCAGAGACGAGTCCTCTAACGGTTTACATCAGAGACGAGTCCTCTAACGGTTTACATCAGAGATGAGTCCTTGTTTTCCAGCCCATCTTCACCATGAGTGCTCAGCAGAACCAGCTCAAAGAAGTCTCCAGCCGTGACTTCCATGGCACCTTTATGAGGTCATACCAGCTCTACCCTGTAAGCACACGGTTACAAGGATTTGATGTATTTTCATGCAACTACTCCGTGTGTTGTCTCACTGGATTGGTGGCCGAGCGTAGGACAAATCTCCATTGTAAACGGATGTTCTCGTCCTTTCCTCTCCTCTCTACAGAAAGCGATGCAGTGGTTGGAGTCCTACATGCCAGAGGACCTGACCATAGCTGAGTTGGAGGGCAGCTCTAACAGTCTGTGGACCATCAGTCCTCCCAGTAGAACTAACATCATGGAGATGCTCAACTCCAAGGAACAGTTCCCCATCACTGTAGCTTGGTCTGTCCAGCGGTAAGAACAGTTCCCCATCCCTGTAGCTTGGTCTGTCCAGCGGTAAGAACAGTTCCCCATCCCTGTAGCTTGGTCTGTCCAGCGGTAAGAACAGTTCCCCATCCCTGTAGCTTGGTCTGTCCAGCGGTAAGAACAGTTCCCCATCCCTGTAGCTTGGTCTGTCCAGCGGTAAGAACAGTTCCCCATCCCTGTAGCTTGGTCTGTCCAGCGGTAAGAACAGTTCCCCATCCCTGTAGCTTGGTCTGTCCAGCGGTAAGAACAGTTCCCCATCCCTGTAGCTTGGTCTGTCCAGCGGTAAGAACAGTTCCCCATCCCTGTAGCTTGGTCTGTCCAGCGGTAAGAACAGTTCCCCATCCCTGTAGCTTGGTCTGTCCAGCGGTAAGAACAGTTCCCCATCCCTGTAGCTTGGTCTGTCCAGCGGTAAGAACAGTTCCCCATCCCTGTCGCTTGGTCTGTCCAGCGGTAAGAACAGTTCCCCATCCCTGTAGCTTGGTCTGTCCAGCGGTAAGAACAGTTCCCCATCCCTGTAGCTTGGTCTGTCCAGCGGTAAGAACAGTTCCCCATCCCTGTAGCTTGGTCTGTCCAGCGGTAAGAACAGTTCCCCATCCCTGTAGCTTGGTCTGTCCAGCGGTAAGAACAGTTCCCCATCCCTGTAGCTTGGTCTGTCCAGCGGTAAGAACAGTTCCCCATCCCTGTAGCTTGGTCTGTCCAGCGGTAGGAACAGTTCCCCATCCCTGTAGCTTGGTCTGTCCAGCGGTAAGAACAGTTCCCCATCCCTGTAGCTTGGTCTGTCCAGCGGTAAGAACAGTTCCCCATCCCTGTCGCTTGGTCTGTCCAGCGGTAAGAACAGTTCCCCATCCCTGTCGCTTGGTCTGTCCAGCGGTAAGAACAGTTCCCCATCCCTGTAGCTTGGTCTGTCCAGCGGTAAGAACAGTTCCCCATCCCTGTAGCTTGGTCTGTCCAGCGGTAAGAACAGTTCCCCATCCCTGTAGCTTGGTCTGTCCAGCGGTAGGAACAGTTCCCCATCCCTGTAGCTTGGTCTGTCCAGCGGTAAGAACAGTTCCCCATCCCTGTAGCTTGGTCTGTCCAGCGGTAAGAACAGTTCCCCATCCCTGTAGCTTGGTCTGTCCAGCGGTAAGAACAGTTCCCCATCCCTGTAGCTTGGTCTGTCCAGCGGTAAGAACAGTTCCCCATCCCTGTAGCTTGGTCTGTCCAGCGGTAAGAACAGTTCCCCATCCCTGTAGCTTGGTCTGTCCAGCGGTAAGAACAGTTCCCCATCCCTGTAGCTTGGTCTGTCCAGCGGTAAGAACAGTTCCCCATCCCTGTAGCTTGGTCTGTCCAGCGGTAAGAACAGTTCCCCATCCCTGTAGCTTGGTCTGTCCAGCGGTAAGAACAGTTCCCCATCCCTGTAGCTTGGTCTGTCCAGCGGTAAGAACAGTTCCCCATCCCTGTAGCTTGGTCTGTCCAGCGGTAAGAACAGTTCCCCATCCCTGTAGCTTGGTCTGTCCAGCGGTAAGAACAGTTCCCCATCCCTGTAGCTTGGTCTGTCCAGCGGTAAGAACAGTTCCCCATCCCTGTAGCTTGGTCTGTCCAGCGGTAAGAACAGTTCCCCATCCCTGTAGCTTGGTCTGTCCAGCGGTAAGAACAGTTCCCCATCCCTGTCGCTTGGTCTGTCCAGCGGTAAGAACAGTTCCCCATCCCTGTAGCTTGGTCTGTCCAGCGGTAAGAACAGTTCCCCATCCCTGTAGCTTGGTCTGTCCAGCGGTAAGAACAGTTCCCCATCCCTGTAGCTTGGTCTGTCCAGCGGTAAGAACAGTTCCCCATCCCTGTAGCTTGGTCTGTCCAGCGGTAAGAACAGTTCCCCATCCCTGTAGCTTGGTCTGTCCAGCGATAAGAACAGTTCCACCAGGAAAACACCATTATCAAAAGTGACCGCAAATGCGATTATGCATGCTTTTATTATAAAGGTGCATTTTTATGGTGTAAATTATCTTCCCCAAACTTGAAACTCACGCGCTGCTTATGTATGCCAGTTAGGCTCTACACCCCTTTGTAAAGCGGATTAATGTGCTTCATTTTAAGAAGTTATTTGATCACTTTAGTTGTGATACAAACCTTATCAAAACATATAGGCCTATGGGCTAGGCTACATGAGGTGTGCGACTATGATTAGAAAAAGTCACAAGAAAAAGAAATGTGCTGTTTCTTGCCTTAAGCTGGGCATCATTCACAAGTGATAGGCTAATATTGTCACCCATCATACTATTCTTGATTTAATCTTGTCTTTACATTATACTGAATAATATGTGTGAAATTTGATTTAGAATGGACCATTATCATGCACCTGTCTCGAAACAGGGGCAGGGGAAAAAATACATGTCATCTATGCACTTAAATAGCGAATGGAGGACGCTTTTCCCCGTGTGTGGTGAGTGTGATGGAAGGAGTCAGGCGCAGGAGGGTAATCACCCAACACAGAGTTTATTCCTTCGTTACACATAATACGCTGGAATAGCGACAAACGAAACAGGCACAGTGAAAAATATCATCCCTGGCAATACACTGTAACGGTATCTCCATACAATACATCAGGCACAGGGAAATATCTACCCTGGCAATACACTGTAACGGTATCTCCATACAATACACAGGCACAGGGGAAACATCTACCCTAGCAATACACTGTAACGGTATCTCCATACAATAAATAGGCACAGGGGAAATATCATCCCTGGCAATACACTGTAACGGTATCTCCATACAATACACAGGCACAGGGGAAATATCTACCCTGGCAATACACTGTAACGGTATCTCCATACAATACACAGGCACAGGGGAAACATCTACCCTGGCAATACACTGTAACGGTATCTCCATACAATACACAGGCACAGGGGAAACATCTACCCTGGCAACAAAATGGTACGAGTATCTCCACCGAGCTACACTACTCTCACAATAAACAATCACCCACAAGGACAAGGGGGGCAGAGGGAACACTTATACACAGACTAATGAAGGGATTAGAACCAGGTGTGTGTGATTGACAAGACAAGACAAATGTGATGATAATTGGGGCGGCAGTGGTTAGTAAGCCAGTGACGACGAACACCGAAGCCTGCCCGAACAAGGAGGGGAGGCAGCCTCGGCGGAAGTCGTGACACTGTGGTTTATTTTCATGCCAGCCATGTACTGTAGGCTGTACTCCTGTTGTAAAGAGAAGCAATGTACTTAATATTAGAAAAGTTGAGAAATAAATATAGTAGGCCTAGCCTATAGAAAGCTGATGGGATCCTCCTCTTTTTAGTAGAGGCCATCACTCTGTTTTCTCACGCAATTGCATAGCCTGTTGAAATGTTGCGCAACATGAGCTCATGGGCTCTCATGAAGTGTTTGATTAGATTTTCGATTTACATTTGCATTGATGTCAGAGTGATTAGAGGGACAATAGAGTGCTGAGTACCAGGCAGTTAGCAAGTTTGGTAGGCTACTAATGACCATCAGCAGCATCAGAGCTTGGAGAAGCCTAGTTACCGTGACTAAATGGTCATCTGGAATTTGACTGCCGTCATCCCTGGTGACCGCTGGTGTGGCAGTAATACGGTCCCCAATAACAGCCCTAGTTGGGCCAGAGCCTGAACACACGTGGCTGTAACAGTGTTTTTTGAAGTACGTAATTGGCTTTGATACTTTGATACTCTGATTGGTTAGACACGATCCAATCGCTGATGACTTTGTTTTCACCACAAACGACTTTCCTCGTATTCATGACTCATCAGCGACAAGCCTTATCGAGCCCTGCTCAGATAATCCCTACCATTGTGTCGCCGAGCTGTCGTAGTGCTGCTGAGAATGTACATTTTCCCAGTGGCGTTGTCAGTCATAATGTAAGTTACCTAATTTATGTTCCTCTGAATGCCTCGGTAATCATGTGACTATGAACCTAGTAGGAAGACCGCTGTGGGGAGGTCACCTGGCCCTATCAGCTGAAATATAAATATCACTGTCATGTCTACCTCTGATAAGCCACCCAGTAAAGCAATAAAAACAGTCATGCAACCCAGAAAAAAATAGATAAATAAAAATAGCACACATTAACATATTGTAACCTAAGAAACAAGGTTCAAGAAATCTAGAACTTGCTAGAAACAGAAAGCATTCATATACACTGCTCAAAAAAGATAAAGGGAACACTAAAATAACACATCCTAGATCTGAATGAATGAAATAATCTTATTAAATACTTTTTTCTTTACATAGTTTAATGTGCTGACAACAAAATCACACAAAAATTATCAATGGAAATCAAATTGATCAACCCATGGAGGTCTGGATTTGGAGTCACCCTCAAAATTAAAGTGGAAAACCACACTGGCAGGGCTGATCCAACTTTGATGTAATGTCCTTAAAACAAGTCAAAATGAGGCTCAGTAGTGTGTGTGGCCTCCACGTGCCTGTATGACCTCCCTACAACGCCTGGGCATGCTCCTGATAAGGTGGCGGATGGTCTCCTGAGGGATCTCCTCCCAGACCTGGACTAAAGCATCCGCCAACTCCTGGACAGTCTGTGGTGCAACGTGGCGTTGGTGGATGGAGCGAGACATGACGTCCCAGATGTGCTCAATTGGATTCAGGTCTGGGGAACGGGCGGTCCATAGCATCAATGCCTTCCTCTTGCAGGAACTGCTGACACACTCCAGCCACATGAGGTCTAGCATTGTCTTGCATTAGGAGGAACCCAGGGCCAACCGCACCAGCATATGGTCTCACAAGGGGTCTGAGGATCTCATCTCGGTACCTAATGGCAGTCAGGCTACCTCTGGCGACCACCTGTGGACGTCGGGCCCTCATACCACCCTCATGGAGTCTGTTTCTGACCGTTTGAGCAGACACATGCACATTTGTGGCCTGCTGGTGGTCATTTTGCAGGGCTCTGGCAGTGCTCCTCCTTGCACAAAGGCGGAGGTAGCAGTCCTGCTGCTGGGTTGTTGCCCTCCTACGGCCTCCTCCACGTCTCCTGATGTACTGGCCTGTCTCCTGGTAGCGCCTCCATGCTCTGGATACTACGCTGACAGACACAGCAAACCTTCTTGCCACAGCTCGCATTGATGTGCCATCCTGGATGAGCTGCACTACTTGAGCCACTTGTGTGGGTTGTAGACTCCGTCTCATGCTACCACTAGAGTGAAAGCACCGCCAGCATTCAAAAGTGACCAAAACATCAGCCAGGAAGCATAGGAACTGAGAAGTGGTCTGTGGTCACCACCTGCAAAACCAGTCCTCTATTGGGGGTGTCTTGCTAATTGCCTATAATTTCCACCTGTTGTCTATTCCATTTGCACAACAGCATGTGAAATGTATTGTCAATCAGTGTTGCTTCCTAAGTGGACAGTTTGCTTTCACAGAAGTGTGATTGACTTGGAGTTACATTGTGTTGTTTAAGTGTTCCCTTTATTCCTTTGATGATACAGTGATAGCAATATATGGCTATAACATCTACAGAAGAGACAGGAATGCCAATGGGGAGGTGTTGCTGTTTATATTCAGAGTCATATTCCTTTATAGCCGAGAGAGGATCTCATGTCAAATGCTGTTGAAGCAATATGGCTACAGGTTCACCTGCCTCACCTAAAGCCTATTATTGTGGGAAGCTGCTGTAGACCACCAAGTGCTAACAGTCAGTATCTGGATAATATGTGTGAAATCCTTGATAATGTCTGTGATGTCAACAGAAGAGGTATATTTTCTGGGTGACCTAAATATTGACTGGCTTTCATCAGGCTGCCCACTCAAGAGAAAGCTTAAAACTGTAACCAGTGCCTGCAACCTGGTTCAGGTTATCAGTCAACCTACTAAGAGTATTTACAAATAGCACAGGAATGAAATCATCCACCTGTATTGATCACCTCTTTACTAATGCTGCAGAAATCTGTTCTAAAGCAGTATCCACATCCATCGGATGTAGTGATCATTATATAGTTGCCATATCTAGTAAAACCAAAGTTCCAAAGGCTGGGCTTAATATAGTGTATAAGAGGTCATACGAGATGTTTTGGAGTGATTCCTGTGTTTAGGATGTAAATAGTATTTGCTGAAATGAGGAGCAACCGGACGCTGCACTTGACACATTTATGAAATAGCTTATTCCAGTTACTAATAAGCAATGCACCCATTAAGAAAATATGACTGTAAAAACTGTTAAATCCCAGTGGATTGATGAAGAATTGAACAATTGTATGGTTGAGAAGGACAAGGCAAATAAGGCAAAGTCTGATTGTCAAACGTAAATTGAGAAATCATGTGACTAAACAAAAATAAGAAGAAACTGTACTTTGAAATAAAGATGCATTACATAAAGACCAAATGATGAAAGACAAGCATTGTAATTTTTTATTCCATAAAGTGAGTGTGGAAGAGGTGAAACAATGATTGTTGTCTATCAATAATAATAATAATAATAATAACAATGACAAGCTACCTGGGTCTGACAGATACAATGCGATTTCACAGGATACAAATTAACATGCTAATAGGGAACTGACTGATAATGATTGACTGAAAGAAATGTGTCTAGGCCCCTTACTTTTTTCAATCTTTACTAATGACATGCCACTCTCACTGAGTAAAGCGTGTGTGTCTATGTATGCTGATGACTCAACATTATAAACGTCAGCAACACTTAACAAAGAGCTGCAGTTAGTTTCAGAATGGGTGGCCAGTAATAAGCTACTACTAAATATTTTTTTTTACAAATAAAAGCATTGTATTTAGGACAAACCATTCACTAAACCCTAACCCTAACCCTAACCCTCAACTCCCGAGTGGCGCAGCGGTCTAAGGCACTGCATCTCAGTGCTTGAGGCGTCACTACAGACCCCCTGGTTCGATTCCAGGCTGTATCACAACCGGCCGTGATTGGGAGTCCCATAGGGCGGCGCACAATTGGCCCAGCGTCGTCCGGGTTTGGCCGGTGTAGGCCGTCATTGTAAATATGAATTTGTTTTTAACTGACTTGCCTAGTTAAATAAAGGTTAAAAAAAAATATAAAAATATAAAAACTAAATCTTGTAATGAATAATGTGGAAATTGAGGAGATTAAACAGCTTGGTGTAACCGTGGATTGTAAACTGTCATGGTCAAAGCATATTGATGCAACGGTAGTTAAGATGGGGAAAGATTGGTCTGCAATAAAGCGCTGCTCTGCTTTCTTGACATCGCTATAAACAAAACAAGTCCTACAGGCCCTAGTTTTGTCGCGCCTGGACTACTGCCCAGTCATATGGTCAGGTGCCACAAAGAGGGACATACGCAAATTACAGTTGGCCCAGAGCAGCACGGCCGGCCCTTAAATGTATACGGAGAACTAACATCAATGCATGTCAATCTCTTCTGGCTCAAAGTAGAGGTATTGACACTACAACTTATGAAACAATGCAGACTGTGGCGAGACACACACGTATTCTACACACACGTATTCTACACACACGTATTCTCACGTACATTGTATTGTTGTATGGTGGTATTGTACATTTTGTATTGTAGATATGTTATATGATATTCTGTTTTGATTTTTTTGTTTTTCTGTGATGTAAATGGCTTAATGTTTTTTTTTTTTTTGCTGGACCCCAGGAAGAGTAGCTGCTGCCTTGGCAGGAACTAATGGGGATCCATAATAAACCCCCAGGAAGAGTAGCTGCTGCCTTGGCAGGAACTAATGGGGATCCATAATAAACCCCAGGAAGAGTAGCTGCTGCCTTGGCAGGAACTAATGGGGATCCATAATAAACCCCAGGAAGAGTAGCTGCTGCCTTGGCAGGAACTAATGGGGATCCTTAATAAACCCCAGGAAGAGTAGCCGCTGCCTTGGCAGGAACTAATGGGAATCCATAATAAATACAAATACAAATTATGGCCAAGTCAGACTATGTATGCAGCGAATGATCAGGCAAAGGTTTAAGATGTCCTGTATTGTCTGAAACAGGAACCAGACTCTGGGAGCGAAGGCTGAGTTTGCTACGGGGAAGCAGGTGATGTATCTGGATGTTAAGACCAAACTGGAGCTGATCCAACTGCTCAATGGGACCAGAAGAGATGGAGTGTGAGTGTACTTTCAATTAATGTATTTGTCAAATAAAACTATTTTTTTTATCTAACTACTTTTATAAAAAATAAAAAAAATAAAAGAATCTGAATGATTATTGACTGTATTCCCTTCCCTGATGTTAGTAACAGCCTGTTGTATTCCTCTGTTGCCAGGGTGATAAAACATGTGTTCCCTCGGTATATCCGGGCCCCTACTGATTCTGAGGCCAAACCCATAGAACAGCTGTGTACCGGTAAAGCAGCGTTTAAACACCTCAATACACTTTACACTAGTCAAATATACAATAAAACACATTTAAAAACAAGACATGAATCTGTCTTTATATCTGACTTTCATGATCGTGATGTTGTAACGTTGTTAGTTGTCAGTCATCTTGTCTTATCGTGTGAATTGCTTTTTTTTGTCAATAGTGTTATTGTGTAAGGGCTCGAATCGATCCGTATCGCAGAAGTTCTGCACTATAGCGTGATTGGAATTTAAAGGCAATGTTCCCGCGTTTGTGGAGTCTGCATTCTCGGTAAACGCTCAATCGGAAATTACCTTTAAATTTCAATCGCGCTATAGAATCGAGCCCTCACTGTGTTTGTTGTCCATCATGTTATTTTGAAGCCAAAAGGCACCTTTCCACATTGTCAATTGTCACATTGGACAATAAAGTTTTTATTATTCTGCTCCTTCTCTTGTAGAGGTGTTTATGAACATTAAAAACACAATCTTATTATATCCCGTTCTATTCTATTTCTCCAGAGAAAGTATACATCACTTTGGCGTTGGAGCGTTCCCAGAACGACTCAGCGGAGGTCCAGGAGTGGTGGATCGTGAACCAGACAATTCCGGGAAGGCTCAACGTTCGTAGCCCCAAGCACCTGTACGACGCTGGACTGGAGCTCTATGTCTTCAGCGACCAGGTCAGCCCTCCTAGTCTGGGCTTCCTGGCTGGATACGGGTGAGTAGACATGGCATCAGCATCTATCTAGCATAGCATCACATGAAATCACACCCAACACACGTGTGAGATCTCTACCCTGGCAGTGTTGGCCATCGCTTTCTCATCAGCCCAACATTTCTGTTTGAACACTTTTGTTAAAGATATTGTCATGAGAGCAGATATGGTCGGAGTACCATTGAATAATAAAAATAATAAAATAAGGAGGAATGAGTATAAACTCATTATTCCTACCTACCCTTTAAGCTATCATTCAAATGAAAGCCAACCTCTGTCGCTATTTAGAAACTGATGTGAGGTGGTGATTCGTAGAAATTATCCAGTCAAAAAAGTGTTGTGTTTCCCTTTTCCGCATTGGCCATCTACCAAAAATAATGTAAGTTGCTAAATGGCTACGACAGGTTGTCATCTATCGACAGATATATAAATAATAGATAATATATGCAGTATACCAAAGTTCATTTAGGTTTTGTCTTTTAGAAGAGCGCAAAAGCTACATGTCGCCATGGTTATGGGCGGGCCTTCGGCGGCCTCCTTGCCCGTCCAAATACAATACTGAAATATTGATCATTTATTTGACGGAGACGCGAGCTGACAGAAAGACGCATCAATCTCAGTTAAAGCATCCAAGTGAGCGAAACAGCGCCCCCTCTGTCTCTGTATGTGTAGCCCATGTATCTGATGCTGTCTGGACCAAAAGAGGATGACATGTCATGCTATTTCTGTCCAGACAGCGTCAAATACATGGGCTACATATAAAGGGGCGTTTCGCTCGGATGCTTTCTCCGGTGATATAGTTTCAGCAGAGAGGAAGAGGCGAAGCGAGAGGGCTCACTCTCGCCAGAATCTGTCCAGAATAAGCCCAATGTGTTTCTATGGGAATAATATGCAGACCTAAGCTTGTCGGCCGCCTTCCCGCCTTTTGGACAAAGACTCCCATTGTTAGAGTGGAGACATGAGCATCTCTTCATTATACACAGATCTCTGGTTTCAGCCTCTTGCAAATTGGAAAGGAAAGTTGGCAGGTGCACAGTGCCCTGTTAGGATGCTGGCTTGCCCTAAAGTAAATTGATGTTTCGCCAAAATTATATAATTACTCTTGTCTAAATAAAATCATTCAAAATACTTCACCAGGTAGCATGACTTGGCCACAGAGGATCATTAGCTTGTTGATTATTTATTTTTTGTTGGTGTGGATTGTTTCAAATCACAAGTATGTAGGCCTATGCTTATTTGGGAAGCCTGTGGGTAGTACTCGTGGCAATAGGTCCAGCTTATTCAGTAAAAAGCGTCTAAAATATGTGTGAAGATAATGTCTTGAGTATAATTTAGAATGTTGAGACAAGAAGAAGGGGAGGGGTGTGGCTTAGATTTGGTGCGTCTCTCTCCAGAATGCATGCATATGTAGGAAAGTGCCCATTTGGCAATGTCTGATTTCCGATTGTCTTAACTCACCACATACACCATTAATAAGCTGAGCTGCTCAGTCATTTTTTTTCTTCACCTCACACAAGTCAACGAAGTCTGTTTATTAACATCCATTGCGAATGATAGTTCCACAGTATTTGAAAAATCTTAACAACACTCCTGGGCTCGATAATCACCAAGCCTCGGTGTGAAAGAACAAAATATAATGATCTGATGATCCCATAGATCCAGTGGAAACGTCATTAAAAAAAACAGCTGTCTTTCCCGAGCTCACTGCTGCAGAAAAACTCTGAGGGCCCGTTGATAAAATGTTGCAAGTTAACTAGTGAGGACAGCTTCAGCCTGACAAGGTGATGATTTGATACAATGTTGCACTTTAACATTCTTTTTCAACAGGATTCTAATTTAACAGATACAAATTCACGAATGAGCCCCAAAACATGCTATGATTTTATTGATTTTGATGATATTAGTGAAATCTTGACAATGGGCTTGTCCTGGCTACTCCAGGTTACAATGTACATTTACAGGTTTCTAGCACAAGAGAGATCAGCTGCCAGACAGACCCGCCACAGGCGGTCGACAAACTTCAGTGTCCCCTCTATCAGCTAGCTGTCAGTGTCAGTGTCCTCCCTATCAGCTAGCTGTCAGTGTCAGTATCCTCCCTATCAGCTAGCTGTCAGTATCCTCCCTATCAGCTAGCTGTCAGTGTCCTCCCTATCAGCTAGCTGTCAGTATCCTCCCTATCAGCTAGCTGTCAGTGTCAGTATCCTCCCTATCAGCTAGCTGTCAGTGTCAGTGTCCTCCCTATCAGCTAGCTGTCAGTGTCAGTGTCCCCCCTATCAGCTAGCTGTCAGTGTCAGTGTCCCCCCTATCAGCTAGCTGTCAGTGTCAGTATCCTCCCTATCAGCTAGCTGTCAGTGTCAGTGTCCTCCCAATCAGCTAGCTGTCAGTGTCAGTATCCTCCCTATCAGCTAGCTGTCAGTGTCAGTGTCCTCCCTATCAGCTAGCTGTCATTGTCAGTATCCTCCCTATCAGCTAGCTGTCAGTATCCTCCCTATCAGCTAGCTGTCAGTGTCAGTGTCCTCCCTATCAGCTAGCTGTCAGTATCCTCCCTATCAGCTAGCTGTCAGTGTCAGTGTCCCCCCTATCAGCTAGCTGTCAGTGTCAGTGTCCTCCCTATCAGCTAGCTGTCAGTGTCAGTGTCCTCCCTATCAGCTAGCTGTCAGTGTCAGTGTCCTCCCTATCAGCTAGCTGTCAGTGTCAGTATCCTCCCTATCAGCTAGCTGTCAGTGTCAGTATCCTCCCTATCAGCTAGCTGTCAGTATCCTCCCTATCAGCTAGCTGTCAGTGTCAGTGTCCTCCCTATCAGCTAGCTGTCAGTATCCTCCCGATCAGCTAGCTGTCAGTGTCAGTATCCTCCCTATCAGCTAGCTGTCAGTGTCACTGTCCCCCCTATCAGCTAGCTGTCAGTGTCAGTGTCCCCCCTATCAGCTAGCTGTCAGTGTCAGTATCCTCCCTATCAGCTAGCTGTCAGTGTCAGTGTCCTCCCAATCAGCTAGCTGTCAGTGTCAGTGTCCTCCCAATCAGCTAGCTGTCAGTGTCAGTATCCTCCCTATCAGCTAGCTGTCAGTGTCAGTGTCCTCCCTATCAGCTAGCTGTCAGTGTCAGTATCCTCCCTATCAGCTAGCTGTCAGTATCCTCCCTATCAGCTAGCTGTCAGTGTCAGTGTCCTCCTATCAGCTAGCTGTCAGTATCCTCCCTATCAGCTAGCTGTCAGTGTCAGTGTCCCCCCTATCAGCTAGCTGTCAGTGTCAGTGTCCTCCCTATCAGCTAGCTGTCAGTGTCAGTGTCCTCCCTATCAGCTAGCTGTCAGTGTCAGTATCCTCCCTATCAGCTAGCTGTCAGTGTCAGTGTCCTCCCTATCAGCTAGCTGTCAGTGTCAGTATCCTCCCTATCAGCTAGCTGTCAGTGTCAGTATCCTCCCTATCAGCTAGCTGTCAGTATCCTCCCTATCAGCTAGCTGTCAGTATCCTCCCTATCAGCTAGCTGTCAGTGTCAGTGTCCTCCCTATCAGCTAGCTGTCAGTAACCTCCCGATAAGCTAACTGTCAGTGTCAGTATCCTCCCTATCAGCTAGCTGTCAGTGTCAGTGTCCTCCCTATCAGCTAGCTGTCAGTGTCAGTGTCCCCCCTATCAGCTAGCTGTCAGTGTCAGTGTCCCCCCTATCAGCTAGCTGTTAGTGTCAGTATCCTCCCTATCAGCTAGCTGTCAGTGTCAGTGTCCTCCCAATCAGCTAGCTGTCAGTGTCAGTATCCTCCCTATCAGCTAGCTGTCAGTGTCAGTGTCCTCCCTATCAGCTAGCTGTCAGTGTCAGTATCCTCCCTATCAGCTAGCTGTCAGTATCCTCCCTATCAGCTAGCTGTCAGTGTCAGTGTCCTCCCTATCAGCTAGCTGTCAGTATCCTCCCTATCAGCTAGCTGTCAGTGTCAGTGTCCCCCCTATCAGCTAGCTGTCAGTGTCAGTGTCCTCCCTATCAGCTAGCTGTCAGTGTCAGTGTCCTCCCTATCAGCTAGCTGTCAGTGTCAGTATCCTCCCTATCAGCTAGCTGTCAGTGTCAGTGTCCTCCCTATCAGCTAGCTGTCAGTGTCAGTATCCTCCCTATCAGCTAGCTGTCAGTGTCAGTATCCTCCCTATCAGCTAGCTGTCAGTATCCTCCCTATCAGCTAGCTGTCAGTATCCTCCCTATCAGCTAGCTGTCAGTGTCAGTATCCTCCCTATCAGCTAGCTGTCAGTGTCAGTATCCTCCCTATCAGCTAGCTGTCAGTGCCCTCCCTATCAGCTAGCTGTCAGTGCCCTCCCTATCAGCTAGCTGTCAGTGTTAGTGTCCTCCCTATCAGCTAGCTGTCAGTATCCTCCCTATCAGCTAGCTGTCAGTATCCTCCCTATCAGCTAGCTGTCAGTGTCAGTGTCCTCCCTATCAGCTAGCTGTCAGTGTCAGTATCCTCCCTATCAGCTAGCTGTCAGTGTCAGTATCCTCCCTATCAGCTAGCTGTCAGTGCCCTCCCTATCAGCTAGCTGTCAGTGTTAGTGTCCTCCCTATCAGCTAGCTTTCAGTGTCAGTATCCTCCCTATCAGCTAGCTGTCAGTATCCTCCCTATCAGCTAGCTGTCAGTATCCTCCCTATCAGCTAGCTGTCAGTGTCAGTGTCCTCCCTATCAGATAGCTGTCAGTGTCAGTATCCTCCCTATCAGCTAGCTGTCAGTGTCAGTGTCCTCCCTATCAGCTAGCTGTCAGTGTCAGTATCCTCCCTATCAGCTAGCTGTCAGTGTCAGTATCCTCCCTATCAGCTAGCTGTCAGTATCCTCCCTATCAGCTAGCTGTCAGTATCCTCCCTATCAGCTAGCTGTCAGTGTCAGTGTCCTCCCTATCAGCTAGCTGTCAGTGTCAGTATCCTCCCTATCAGCTAGCTGTCAGTGTCAGTATCCTCCCTATCAGCTAGCTGTCAGTGCCCTCCATATCAGCTAGCTGTCAGTGTCAGTATCCTCCCTATCAGCTAGCTGTCAGTGTCAGTATCCTCCCTATCAGCTAGCTGTCAGTATCCTCCCTATCAGCTAGCTGTCAGTATCCTCCCTATCAGCTAGCTGTCAGTGTCAGTGTCCTCCCTATCAGCTAGCTGTCAGTGTCAGTATCCTCCCTATCAGCTAGCTGTCAGTGTCAGTATCCTCCCTATCAGCTAGCTGTCAGTGCCCTCCCTATCAGCTAGCTGTCAGTGCCCTCCCTATCAGCTAGCTGTCAGTGTTAGTGTCCTCCCTATCAGCTAGCTGTCAGTGTCAGTATCCTCCCTATCAGCTAGCTGTCAGTATCCTCCCTATCAGCTAGCTGTCAGTATCCTCCCTATCAGCTAGCTGTCAGTGTCAGTGTCCTCCCTATCAGCTAGCTGTCAGTGTCAGTATCCTCCCTATCAGCTAGCTGTCAGTGTCCTCCCTATCAGCTAGCTGTCAGTGTCAGTGTCCTCCTATCAGCTAGCTGTCAGTGTCAGTATCCTCCCTATCAGCTAGCTGTCAGTGTCGATCCTCCCTATCAGCTAGCTGTCAGTGTCCCTCCCTATCAGCTAGCTGTCAGTGTCAGTGTCCTCCCTATCAGCTAGCTGTCAGTGTCAGTATCCTCCCTATCAGCTAGCTGTCAGTGTCAGTATCCTCCCTATCAGCTAGCTGTCAGTGTCAGTATCCTCCCTATCAGCTAGCTGTCAGTGTCAGTGTCCTCCCTATCAGCTAGCTGTCAGTGTCGTATCCTCCCTATCAGCTAGCTGTCAGTGTCAGTATCCTCCCTATCAGCTAGCTGTCAGTGTCAGTATCCTCCTATCAGCTAGCTGTCAGTGTCAGTATCCTCCCTATCAGCTAGCTGTCAGTGTCCTCCCTATCAGCTAGCTGTCAGTGTCCTCCCTATCAGCTAGCTGTCAGTGTCAGTGTCCTCCCTATCAGCTAGCTGTCAGTGTCAGTATCCTCCCTATCAGCTAGCTGTCAGTGTCAGTGCCCTCCCTATCAGCTAGCTGTCAGTGTCCTCCCTATCAGCTAGCTGTCAGTGCCCTCCCTATCAGCTAGCTGTCAGTGTCAGTGTCCTCCCTATCAGCTAGCTGTCAGTGTCAGTGTCCTCCTATCAGCTAGCTGTCAGTGTCCTCCCCTATCAGCTAGCTGTCAGTGCCCTCCTATCAGCTAGCTGTCAGTGTTAGTGTCCTCCCTATCAGCTAGCTGTCAGTGTCAGTATCCTCCTATCAGCTAGCTGTCAGTATTCACTCCCTATCAGCTGGCTGTCAGTATCCCTCCTATCAGCTAGCTGTCAGTGTCAGTGTCCTCCCCTATCAGATAGCTGTCAGTGTCAGTATCCTCCCTATCAGCTAGCTGTCTGTCAGTATCCTCCCTATCAGCTAGCTGTCAGTATCCTCCCTATCAGCTAGCTGTCAGTGCCGTCAGTGTCCTCCCTATCAGCTAGCTGTCAGTGTCAGTATCCTCCCTATCAGCTAGCTGTCAGTCCGTCAGTATCCTCCCTATCAGCTAGCTGTCAGTGTCCTCCCTATCAGCTAGCTGTCAGTGTCAGTGTCCTCCTATCAGCTAGCTGTCAGTGTCAGTATCCTCCTATCAGCTAGCTGTCAGTGTCCATCCTCCCTATCAGCTAGCTGTCAGTATCCTCCCTATCAGCTAGCTGTCAGTGTCAGTGTCCTCCCTATCAGCTAGCTGTCAGTGTCAGTGTCCTCCCTATCAGCTAGCTGTCAGTGTCAGTGTCCTCCCTATCAGCTAGCTGTCAGTGTCAGTATCCTCCCTATCAGCTAGCTGTCAGTGTCGTTCCTCCCTATCAGCTAGCTGTCAGTGTCAGTGTCCTCCTATCAGCTAGCTGTCAGTGTCAGTATCCCTCTATCAGCTAGCTGTCAGTGTCATGTCCTCCCTATCAGCTAGCTGTCAGTCGTATCCTCCTATCAGCTAGCTGTCAGTGTCAGTGTCCTCCCTATCAGCTAGCTGTCAGTGTCAGTATCCTCCTATCAGCTAGCTGTCAGTGTCAGTGTCCTCCTATCAGCTAGCTGTCAGTGTCCGTATCCTCTATCAGCTAGCTGTCAGTGTCAGTATCCTCCCTATCAGCTAGCTGTCAGTGTCAGTATCCTCCTTATCAGCTAGCTGTCAGTATCCTCCTATCAGCTAGCTGTCAGTGTCAGTGTCCTCCCTATCAGCTAGCTGTCAGTGTCAGTATCCTCCCTATCAGCTAGCTGTCAGTGTCAGTATCCTCCCTATCAGCTAGCTGTCTGCAGTATCCTCCCTATCAGCTAGCTGTCAGTGTCAGTGTCCTCCCTATCAGCTAGCTGTCGGTGTCAGTATCCTCCCTATCAGCTAGCTGTCAGTGTCAGTGTCCTCCTATCAGCTAGCTGTCAGTGTCAGTATCCTCCCTATCAGCTAGCTGTCAGTGTCAGTGTCCTCCCTATCAGCTAGCTGTCAGTATCAGTATCCTCCCTATCAGCTAGCTGTCAGTGTCAGTATCCTCCCTATCAGCTAGCTGTCAGTGTCCTCCCTATCAGCTAGCTGTCAGTATCCTCCCTATCAGCTAGCTGTCAGTGTCAGTGTCCTCCCTATCAGCTAGCTGTCAGTGTCAGTGTCCTCCCTATCAGCTAGCTGTCAGTGTCAGTGTCCTCCCTATCAGCTAGCTGTCAGTGTCAGTATCCTCCTATCAGCTAGCTGTCAGTGTCAGTATCCTCCCTATCAGCTAGCTGTCAGTGTCAGTGTCCTCCCTATCAGCTAGCTGTCAGTGTCAGTATCCTCCTATCAGCTAGCTGTCAGTATCCTCCTATCAGCTAGCTGTCAGTGTCAGTGTCCTCCCTATCAGCTAGCTGTCAGTTCAGTATCCTCCCTATCAGCTAGCTGTCAGTGTCAGTGTCCTCCCTATCAGCTAGCTGTCAGTGCAGTATCCTCCCTATCAGCTAGCTGTCAGTGTCAGTGTCCTCCTATCAGCTAGCTGTCAGTGTCCTCCCTATCAGCTAGCTGTCTAGTGTCCTCCCTATCAGCTAGCGTCGTGTCAGTATCCTCCCTATCAGCTAGCTGTCAGTGTCAGTGTCCTCCCTATCAGCTAGCTGTCAGTGTATCCTCCCTATCAGCTAGCTGTCAGTGTCAGTATCCTCCCTATCAGCTAGCTGTCAGTGTCAGTATCCTCCCTATCAGCTAGCTGTCAGTGTCAGTATCCTCCCTATCAGCTAGCTGTCAGTGTCAGTATCCTCCCTATCAGCTAGCTGTCAGTGTCAGTGTCCTCCCTATCAGCTAGCTGTCAGTGTCCTCCCTATCAGCTAGCTGTCAGTCGTCCTCCCTATCAGCTAGCTGTCAGTGTCAGTGTCCTCCCTATCAGCTAGCTGTCAGTGTCAGTATCCTCCTATCAGCTAGCTGTCAGTGTCAGTATCCTCCTATCAGCTAGCTGTCAGTATCCTCCCTATCAGCTAGCTGTCAGTGTCCTCCCTATCAGCTAGCTGTCAGTGTCAGTGTCCTCCCTATCAGCTAGCTGTCAGTGTCAGTATCCTCCCTATCAGCTAGCTGTCAGTGTCCGTGTCAGTATCCTCCTATCAGCTAGCTGTCAGTGTCAGTGTCCTCCTATCAGCTAGCTGTCAGTGTCAGTTTCCTCCCTATCAGCTAGCTGTCAGTGTCAGTATCCTCCCTATCAGCTAGCTGTCAGTGTCAGTATCCTCCTATCAGCTGGCTGTCAGTGTCAGTATCCTCCCTATCAGCTAGCTGTCAGTATCGTCCCCTCTATCAGCTAGCTGTCAGTGTCAGTGTCCTCCTATCAGCTAGCTGTCAGTGTCAGTATCCTCCTATCAGCTAGCTGTCAGTGTCAGTATCCTCCCTATCAGCTAGCTGTCAGTGTCACTGTCCCCTATCAGCTAGCTGTCAGTGTCAGTATCCTCCCTATCAGCTAGCTGTCAGTGTCAGTATCCTCCCTATCAGCTAGCTGTCAGTGTCCTCCCTATCAGCTAGCTGTCAGTGTCCTCCCTATCAGCTAGCTGTCAGTGTCAGTATCCTCCCTATCAGCTAGCTGTCAGTGTCAGTGTCCTCCCTATCAGCTAGCTGTCAGTGTCAGTATCCTCCCTATCAGCTAGCTGTCAGTGTCAGTGTCCTCCCTATCAGCTAGCTGTCAGTGTCAGTGTCCTCCCTATCAGCTAGCTGTCAGTGTCAGTGTCCTCCCTATCAGCTAGCTGTCAGTGTCAGTATCCTCCTATCAGCTAGCTGTCAGTGTCAGTGTCCTCCCTATCAGCTAGCTGTCAGTGTCAGTATCCTCCTATCAGCTAGCTGTCAGTGTCAGTATCCTCCCTATCAGCTAGCTGTCAGTGTCAGTATCCTCCCTATCAGCTAGCTGTCAGTATCCTCCCTATCAGCTAGCTGTCAGTGTCAGTGTCCTCCCTATCAGCTAGCTGTCAGTGTCGTATCCTCCCTATCAGCTAGCTGTCAGTGTCAGTATCCTCCCTATCAGCTAGCTGTCAGTGTCCCCTATCAGCTAGCTGTCAGTGTCACTCCTATCAGCTAGCTGTCAGTGTCTCCTCCCTATCAGCTAGCTGTCAGTGTCAGTATCCTCTATCAGCTAGCTGTCAGTGTCCTCATCAGCTAGCTGTCAGTATCCTCCCTATCAGCTAGCTGTCAGTGTCAGTGTCCTCCCTATCAGCTAGCTGTCAGTGTCAGTGTCCTCCCTATCAGCTAGCTGTCAGTGTCAGTATCCTCCCTATCAGCTAGCTGTCAGTGTCAGTATCCTCCCTATCAGCTAGCTGTCAGTGTCGGTATCCTCCCTATCAGCTGGCTGTCAGTGTCCTCCCTATCAGCTAGCTGTCAGTGTCAGTGTCCTCCTATCAGCTAGCTGTCAGTGTCAGTATCCTCCCTATCAGCTAGCTGTCAGTGTCAGTGTCCTCCCTATCAGCTAGCTGTCAGTGTCAGTGTCCCTCCCTATCAGCTAGCTGTCAGTGTCAGTATCCTCCTATCAGCTAGCTGTCAGTGTCAGTGTCCTCCCTATCAGCTAGCTGTCAGTGTCAGTGTCCTCCCTATCAGCTAGCTGTCAGTGTCAGTGTCCTCCCTATCAGCTAGCTGTCAGTGTCGTATCCTCCTATCAGCTAGCTGTCAGTGTCAGTATCCCTCCCTATCAGCTAGCTGTCAGTGTCAGTGTCCTCCTATCAGCTAGCTGTCAGTGTCAGTATCCTCCTATCAGCTAGCTGTCAGTGTCAGTGTCCTCCCTATCAGCTAGCTGTCAGTGTCAGTATCCTCCCTATCAGCTAGCTGTCAGTATCCTCCCTATCAGCTAGCTGTCAGTGTCAGTGTCCTCCCTATCAGCTAGCTGTCAGTGTCAGTATCCTCCCTATCAGCTAGCTGTCAGTGTCAGTATCCTCCCTATCAGCTAGCTGTCAGTGCCCTCCCTATCAGCTAGCTGTCAGTGTTAGTGTCCTCCCTATCAGCTAGCTGTCAGTATCCTCCCTATCAGCTAGCTGTCAGTGTCAGTGTCCTCCTATCAGCTAGCTGTCAGTATCCTCCCTATCAGCTAGCTGTCAGTGTCAGTATCCTCCCTATCAGCTAGCTGTCAGTGTCAGTGTCCTCCCTATCAGCTAGCTGTCAGTGTCAGTATCCTCCCTATCAGCTAGCTGTCAGTGTCAGTATCCTCCCTATCAGCTAGCTGTCAGTGTCAGTATCCTCCCTATCAGCTAGCTGTCAGTGTCAGTGTCCTCCTATCAGCTAGCTGTCAGTGTCAGTATCCTCCCTATCAGCTAGCTGTCAGTGTCAGTATCCTCCCTATCAGCTAGCTGTCAGTATCCTCCCTATCAGCTAGCTGTCAGTATCCTCCCTATCAGCTAGCTGTCAGTGTCAGTGTCCTCCCTATCAGCTAGCTGTCAGTATCCTCCCGATCAGCTAGCTGTCAGTGTCAGTATCCTCCCTATCAGCTAGCTGTCAGTGTCTGTCCTCCCTATCAGCTAGCTGTCAGTGCCCTCCCTATCAGCTAGCTGTCAGTGTTAGTGTCCTCCCTATCAGCTAGCTGTCAGTGTCAGTCCCCTCCTATCAGCTAGCTGTCAGTATCCTCCCTATCAGCTAGCTGTCAGTGTCGTATCCTCCCTATCAGCTAGCTGTCAGTCCGTCAGTATCCTCCCTATCAGATAGCTGTCAGTGTCAGTATCCTCCCTATCAGATAGCTGTCAGTGTCATCTCCAGTGTCCTCTCCTATCAGCTAGCTGTCAGTGTCAGTATCCTCCCTATCAGCTAGCTGTCAGTGTCAGTATCCTCCCTATCAGCTAGCTGTCAGTATCCTCCCTATCAGCTAGCTGTCAGTATCCTCCCTATCAGCTAGCTGTCAGTGTCAGTGTCCTCCCTATCAGCTAGCTGTCAGTGTCAGTATCCTCCCTATCAGCTAGCTGTCAGTGTCAGTATCCTCCCTATCAGCTAGCTGTCAGTGCCCTCCCTATCAGCTAGCTGTCAGTGTCAGTATCCTCCCTATCAGCTAGCTGTCAGTGTCAGTATCCTCCCTATCAGCTAGCTGTCAGTATCCTCCCTATCAGCTAGCTGTCAGTATCCTCCCTATCAGCTAGCTGTCAGTGTCCTCCCTATCAGCTAGCTGTCAGTGTCAGTATCCTCCCTATCAGCTAGCTGTCAGTGTCAGTATCCTCCCTATCAGCTAGCTGTCAGTGCCCTCCCTATCAGCTAGCTGTCAGTGCCCTCCCTATCAGCTAGCTGTCAGTGTTAGTGTCCTCTATCAGCTAGCTGTCAGTGTCAGTATCCTCCCTATCAGCTAGCTGTCAGTATCCTCCCTATCAGCTAGCTGTCAGTATCCTCCCTATCAGCTAGCTGTCAGTGTCAGTGTCCTCCCTATCAGATAGCTGTCAGTGTCAGTATCCTCCCTATCAGCTAGCTGTCAGTATCCTCCCTATCAGCTAGCTGTCAGTATCCTCCCTATCAGCTAGCTGTCAGTGTCAGTGTCCTCCCTATCAGCTAGCTGTCAGTGTCAGTATCCTCCCTATCAGCTAGCTGTCAGTGTCAGTATCCTCCCTATCAGCTAGCTGTCAGTGCCCTCCCTATCAGCTAGCTGTCAGTGCCCTCCCTATCAGCTAGCTGTCAGTGTCCTCCCTATCAGCTAGCTGTCAGTGTCAGTATCCTCCCTATCAGCTAGCTGTCAGTATCCTCCCTATCAGCTAGCTGTCAGTATCCTCCCTATCAGCTAGCTGTCAGTGTCAGTGTCCTCCCTATCAGATAGCTGTCAGTGTCAGTGTCCTCCCTATCAGCTAGCTGTCAGTGTCAGTATCCTCCCTATCAGCTAGCTGTCAGTGTCAGTATCCTCCCTATCAGCTAGCTGTCAGTGTCAGTATCCTCCCTATCAGCTAGCTGTCAGTGTCAGTGTCCTCCCTATCAGCTAGGTGTCAGTGTCCTCCCTATCAGCTAGCTGTCAGTGTCCTCCCTATCAGCTAGCTGTCAGTGTCAGTGTCCTCCCTATAAGCTAGCTGTCAGTGTCAGTATCCTCCCTATCAGCTAGCTGTCAGTGTCAGTGCCCTCCCTATCAGCTAGCTATCAGTGTCCTCCCTATCAGCTAGCTGTCAGTGACCTCCCTATCAGCTAGCTGTCAGTGTCAGTGTCCTCCCTATCAGCTAGCTGTCAGTGTCAGTGTCCTCCCTATCAGCTAGCTGTCAGTGTCAGTGTCCTACCTACATTTACATTTTACATTTTAGTCATTTAGCAGACGCTCTTATCCAGAGCGACTTACAGGAGCAATTAGGGTTAAGTGCCTTGCTCAAGGGCACATTTACGTCATTTAGCAGACGCTCTTATCCAGAGCGACTCACAAATTGGTGCATTCACCCTATAGCCAGTGGGATAACCACTTTACAATTATTATTTTTTTTTGGGGGGGGTCCTCCCTATCAGCTAGCTGTCAGGGTCAGTATCCTCCCTATCAGCTAGCTGTCAGTGTCAGTATCCTCCAAATCAGCTAGCTGTCAGTGTCAGTATCCTCCCTATCAGCTAGCTGTCAGTATCCTCCCTATCAGCTAGCTGTCAGTGTCAGTATCCTCCCTATCAGCTAGCTGTCAGTGTCAGTATCCTCCAAATCAGCTAGCTGTCAGTGTCAGTATCCTCCCTATCAGCTAGCTGTCAGTATCCTCCCTATCAGCTAGCTGTCAGTGTCCTCCCTATCAGCTAGCTGTCAGTATCCTCCCTATCAGCTAGCTGTCAGTGTCCTCCCTATCAGCTAGCTGTCAGTATCCTCCCTATCAGCTAGCTGTCAGTGTCAGTATCCTCCCTATCAGCTAGCTGTCAGTGTCAGTGTCCTCCCTATCAGCTAGCTGTCAGTGTCAGTGTCCTCCCTATCAGCTAGCTGTCAGTGTCAGTGTCCCCCCTATCAGCTAGCTGTCAGTGTCAGTATCCTCCCTATCAGCTAGCTGTCAGTGTCAGTGTCCTCCCAATCAGCTAGCTGTCAGTGTCAGTATCCTCCCTATCAGCTAGCTGTCAGTGTCAGTGTCCTCCCTATCAGCTAGCTGTCAGTGTCAGTATCCTCCCTATCAGCTAGCTGTCAGTATCCTCCCTATCAGCTAGCTGTCAGTGTCAGTGTCCTCCCTATCAGCTAGCTGTCAGTATCCTCCCTATCAGCTAGCTGTCAGTGTCAGTGTCCCCCTATCAGCTAGCTGTCAGTGTCAGTGTCCTCCCTATCAGCTAGCTGTCAGTGTCAGTGTCCTCCCTATCAGCTAGCTGTCAGTGTCAGTGTCCTCCCTATCAGCTAGCTGTCAGTGTCAGTATCCTCCCTATCAGCTAGCTGTCAGTGTCAGTATCCTCCCTATCAGCTAGCTGTCAGTATCCTCCCTATCAGCTAGCTGTCAGTGTCAGTGTCCTCCCTATCAGCTAGCTGTCAGTATCCTCCCGATCAGCTAGCTGTCAGTGTCAGTATCCTCCCTATCAGCTAGCTGTCAGTGTCAGTGTCCCCCCTATCAGCTAGCTGTCAGTGTCAGTATCCTCCCTATCAGCTAGCTGTCAGTGTCAGTGTCCTCCCAATCAGCTAGCTGTCAGTGTCAGTATCCTCCCTATCAGCTAGCTGTCAGTGTCAGTGTCCTCCCTATCAGCTAGCTGTCAGTGTCCTCCCAATCAGCTAGCTGTCAGTGTCAGTATCCTCCCTATCAGCTAGCTGTCAGTGTCAGTATCCTCCCTATCAGCTAGCTGTCAGTATCCTCCCTATCAGCTAGCTGTCAGTGTCAGTGTCCTCCCTATCAGCTAGCTGTCAGTATCCTCCCCTATCAGCTAGCTGTCGGTGTCAGTGTCCCCCCTATCAGCTAGCTGTCAGTGTCAGTGTCTCCCTATCAGCTAGCTGTCAGTGTCAGTGTCCTCCTATCAGCTAGCTGTCAGTGTCAGTATCCTCCTATCAGCTAGCTGTCAGTGTCAGTGTCCTCCCTATCAGCTAGCTGTCAGTGTCAGTATCCTCCCTATCAGCTAGCTGTCAGTGTCAGTATCCTCCCTATCAGCTAGCTGTCAGTATCCTCCCTATCAGCTAGCTGTCAGTATCCTCCTATCAGCTAGCTGTCAGTGTCCAGTGTCCTCCTATCAGCTAGCTGTCAGTATCCTCCCGATCAGCTAGCTGTCAGTGTCAGTATCCTCCCTATCAGCTAGCTGTCAGTGTCAGTGTCCTCCCTTCAGCTAGCTGTCAGTGTCAGTGTCCCCCTATCAGCTGGCTGTCAGTGTCAGTGTCCCCCTATCAGCTAGCTGTTAGTGTCAGTATCCTCCCTATCAGCTAGCTGTCAGTGTCAGTGTCCTCCCCAATCAGCTAGCTGTCAGTGTCAGTATCCTCCCTATCAGCTAGCTGTCAGTGTCAGTGTCCTCCTATCAGCTAGCTGTCAGTGTCAGTATCCTCCCTATCAGCTAGCTGTCAGTATCCTCCCTATCAGCTAGCTGTCAGTGTCAGTATCTCCCCTATCAGCTAGCTGTC
The DNA here is from genome assembly GCF_020615455.1 of Coregonus clupeaformis. NCBI lineage: Eukaryota > Metazoa > Chordata > Actinopteri > Salmoniformes > Salmonidae > Coregonus > Coregonus clupeaformis. Next base: position 45,797,402 of record NC_059212.1, on the reverse strand, counting down.
AGTGTCCTCCCTATCAGCTAGCTGTCAGTGTCAGTGTCCTCCCTATCAGCTAGCTGTCAGTGTCAGTATCCTCCCTATCAGCTAGCTGTCAGTGTCAGTGTCCTCCTATCAGCTAGCTGTCAGTGTCAGTATCCTCCCTATCAGCTAGCTGTCAGTTTCAGTATCCTCCTATCAGCTAGCTGTCAGTATCCTCCTATCAGCTAGCTGTCAGTATCCTCCCTATCAGCTAGCTGTCAGTGTCAGTGTCCTCCCTATCAGCTAGCTGTCAGTGTCAGTATCCTCCTATCAGCTAGCTGTCAGTGTCAGTATCCTCCCTATCAGCTAGCTGTCAGTGCCCTCCCCTATCAGCTAGCTGTCAGTGTTAGTGTCCTCCTATCAGCTAGCTGTCAGTATCCTCCCTATCAGCTAGCTGTCAGTGTCAGTGTCCTCCCTATCAGCTGGCTTGTCGGTGTCAGTATCCTCCCGATCAGCTAGCTGTCAGTGTCAGTATCCTCCCTATCAGCTTGCTGTCAGTGTCAGTGTCCTCCCTATCAGCTAGCTGTCAGTGTCAGTGTCCCCCCTATCAGCTAGCTGTCAGTGTCAGTGTCCCCCCTATCAGCTAGCTGTTAGTGTCAGTATCCTCCCTATCAGCTAGCTGTCAGTGTCAGTGTCCTCCCAATCAGCTAGCTGTCAGTGTCAGTATCCTCCCTATCAGCTAGCTGTCAGTGTCAGTGTCCTCCCTATCAGCTAGCTGTCAGTGTCAGTATCCTCCCTATCAGCTAGCTGTCAGTATCCTCCCTATCAGCTAGCTGTCAGTGTCAGTATCTCCCCTATCAGCTAGCTGTCAGTGTCCTCCCTATCAGCTAGCTGTCAGTGTCAGTGTCCTCCCTATCAGCTAGCTGTCAGTGTCAGTATCCTCCCTATCAGCTAGCTGTCAGTGTCAGTGTCCTCCTATCAGCCAGCTGTCAGTGTCAGTATCCTCCCCTATCAGCTAGCTGTCAGTGTCAGTGTCCCCCTATCAGCTGGCTGTCAGTATCCTCCTGATCAGCTAGCTGTCAGTGTCAGTATCCTCCCTATCAGCTAGCTGTCAGTGTCAGTGTCCCCCTATCAGCTAGCTGTCAGTGTCAGTGTCCCCCTATCAGCTAGCTGTCAGTGTCAGTATCCTCCTATCAGCTAGCTGTCAGTGTCAGTGTCCTCCCAATCAGCTAGCTGTCAGTGTCAGTATCCTCCTATCAGCTAGCTGTCAGTGTCAGTGTCCTCTATCAGCTAGCTGTCAGTGTCCTCCCAATCAGCTAGCTGTCAGTGTCAGTATCCTCCTATCAGCTAGCTGTCAGTGTCAGTGTCCTCCCTATCAGCTAGCTGTCAGTATCCTCCTATCAGCTAGCTGTCAGTGTCAGTGTCCTCCCTATCAGCTAGCTGTCAGTATCCTCCCTATCAGCTAGCTGTCAGTGTCAGTGTCCCCCCTATCAGCTAGCTGTCAGTGTCAGTGTCCTCCCTATCAGCTAGCTGTCAGTGTCAGTGTCCTCCCTATCAGCTAGCTGTCAGTGTCAGTGTCCTCCCTATCAGCTAGCTGTCAGTGTCAGTATCCTCCCTATCAGCTAGCTGTCAGTGTCAGTGTCCTCCCTATCAGCTAGCTGTCAGTGTCAGTATCCTCCCTATCAGCTAGCTGTCAGTGTCAGTATCCTCCTATCAGCTAGCTGTCAGTATCCTCTCTATCAGCTGGCTGTCAGTATCCTCCTATCAGCTAGCTGTCAGTGTCAGTGTCCTCCCTATCAGCTAGCTGTCAGTATCCTCCCGATCAGCTAGCTGTCAGTGTCAGTATCCTCCCTATCAGCTAGCTGTCAGTGTCAGTGTCCTCCCTTTCAGCTAGCTGTCAGTGTCAGTGTCCCCCCTATCAGCTAGCTGTCAGTGTCAGTGTCCCCCCTATCAGCTAGCTGTTAGTGTCAGTATCCTCCCTATCAGCTAGCTGTCAGTGTCAGTGTCCTCCCAATCAGCTAGCTGTCAGTGTCAGTATCCTCCCTATCAGCTAGCTGTCAGTGTCAGTGTCCTCCCTATCAGCTAGCTGTCAGTGTCAGTATCCTCCCTATCAGCTAGCTGTCAGTATCCTCCCTATCAGCTAGCTGTCAGTGTCAGTATCTCCCCTATCAGCTAGCTGTCAGTGTCCTCCCTATCAGCTAGCTGTCAGTGTCAGTGTCCTCCCTATCAGCTAGCTGTCAGTGTCAGTATCCTCCCTATCAGCTAGCTGTCAGTGTCAGTGTCCTCCCTATCAGCTAGCTGTCAGTGTCAGTATCCTCCCTATCAGCTAGCTGTCAGTTTCAGTATCCTCCCTATCAGCTAGCTGTCAGTATCCTCCCTATCAGCTAGCTGTCAGTATCCTCCCTATCAGCTAGCTGTCAGTGTCAGTGTCCTCCCTATCAGCTAGCTGTCAGTGTCAGTATCCTCCCTATCAGCTAGCTGTCAGTGTCAGTATCCTCCCTATCAGCTAGCTGTCAGTGCCCTCCCTATCAGCTAGCTGTCAGTGTTAGTGTCCTCCCTATCAGCTAGCTGTCAGTATCCTCCCTATCAGCTAGCTGTCAGTGTCAGTGTCCTCCCTATCAGCTAGCTGTCAGTGTCAGTATCCTCCCGATCAGCTAGCTGTCAGTGTCAGTATCCTCCCTATCAGCTTGCTGTCAGTGTCAGTGTCCTCCCTATCAGCTAGCTGTCAGTGTCAGTGTCCCCCCTATCAGCTAGCTGTCAGTGTCGTGTCTCCCTATCAGCTAGCTGTCAGTGTCAGTATCCTCCCTATCAGCTAGCTGTCAGTGTCAGTGTCCTCCCAATCAGCTAGCTGTCAGTGTCAGTATCCTCCCTATCAGCTAGCTGTCAGTGTCAGTGTCCTCCCTATCAGCTAGCTGTCAGTGTCAGTATCCTCCTATCAGCTAGCTGTCAGTGTCCCTCCCTATCAGCTAGCTGTCAGTGTCTTCTCCCTATCAGCTAGCTGTCAGTGTCCTCCCTATCAGCTAGCTGTCAGTGTCAGTGTCCTCCTATCAGCTAGCTGTCAGTGTCGTATCCTCCTATCAGCTAGCTGTCTTCAGTATCCTCCCTATCAGCTAGCTGTCAGTGTCAGTATCTCCCCTATCAGCTAGCTGTCAGTGTCCTCCCTATCAGCTAGCTGTCAGTGTCAGTGTCCTCCCTATCAGCTAGCTGTCAGTGTCAGTATCCTCCCTATCAGCTAGCTGTCAGTGTCAGTGTCCTCCCTATCAGCTAGCTGTCAGTGTCAGTATCCTCCCTATCAGCTAGCTGTCAGTGTCAGTGTCCTCCCTATCAGCTAGCTGTCAGTATCCTCCTGATCAGCTAGCTGTCAGTGTCAGTATCCTCCCTATCAGCTAGCTGTCAGTGTCAGTGTCCCCCCTATCAGCTAGCTGTCAGTGTCAGTGTCCCCCCTATCAGCTAGCTGTCAGTGTCAGTATCCTCCCTATCAGCTGGCTGTCAGTGTCAGTGTCCTCCCTATCAGCTAGCTGTCAGTGTCAGTATCCTCCCTATCAGCTAGCTGTCAGTGTCAGTGTCCTCCCTATCAGCTAGCTGTCAGTGTCCTCCCAATCAGCTAGCTGTCAGTGTCAGTATCCTCCCTATCAGCTAGCTGTCAGTGTCAGTATCCTCCCTATCAGCTAGCTGTCAGTATCCTCCCTATCAGCTAGCTGTCAGTGTCAGTGTCCTCCCTATCAGCTAGCTGTCAGTATCCTCCCTATCAGCTAGCTGTCAGTGTCAGTGTCCCCCCTATCAGCTAGCTGTCAGTGTCAGTGTCCTCCCTATCAGCTAGCTGTCAGTGTCAGTGTCCTCCCTATCAGCTAGCTGTCAGTGTCAGTATCCTCCTATCAGCTAGCTGTCAGTGTCAGTGTCCTCCCTATCAGCTAGCTGTCAGTGTCAGTATCCTCCCTATCAGCTAGCTGTCAGTGTCAGTATCCTCTCGCTAGTCAGCCTCAGCTGTCAGTGTCAGTATCCTCCTATCAGCTGGCTGTCAGTGTCGTTCTCCTATCAGCTGGCTGTCAGTGTCCTCCCTATCAGCTAGCTGTCGGTGTCAGTATCCTCCCTATCAGCTAGCTGTCAGTGTCAGTGTCCTCCCTATCAGCTAGCTGTCGGTGTCAGTGTCCTCCCTATCAGCTAGCTGTCAGTGTCAGTGTCCTCCCTATCAGCTAGCTGTCGGCTGTCAGTATCCTCCCTATCAGCTAGCTGTCAGTGTCAGTGTCCTCCCTATCAGCTAGCTGTCGGTGTCAGTATCCTCCTATCAGCTAGCTGTCAGTGTCAGTGTCCTCCCTATCAGCTAGCTGTCAGTGTCATCCTCCCTATCAGCTAGCTGTCAGTGTCAGTGTCCCTCTCTATCAGCTAGCTGTCAGTGTCAGTGTCCTCCCTATCAGCTAGCTGTCGCTGTCAGTATCCTCCATTTCAGCTAGCTGTCAGTGTCAGTGTCCTCCCTATCAGCTAGCTGTCAGTGTCAGTGTCCTCCCTATCAGCTAGCTGTCAGTGTCAGTGTCCTCCCTATCAGCTAGCTGTCAGTGTCAGTGTCCCCTCTATCAGCTAGCTGTCAGTGTCCTCTCCTCCCTATCATTACTTTTGTCATTTGTCAGTGCTCCTATCAGCTAGCTGTCAGTTAGTCAGTATCCTCCTATCAGCTAGCTGTCAGTGTCATGCTCCTATCAGCTAGCTGTCAGCTGTCAGTGTCCTCCCTATCAGCTAGCTGTCAGTGTTCAGTGTCCTCCCTATCAGCTAGCTGTCGGTCCTTCTATCAGCTGGCTGTCAGTGCTCTCTTCAGCTAGCTGTCAGTGTCAGTGTCCTCCTATCAGCTGGCTGTCAGTGTCAGTATCCTCCTATCAGCTAGCTGTCAGTGTCAGTGTCCTCTATCAGCTAGCTGTCAGTGTCGCTCCTATCAGCTAGCTGTCAGTGTCTCTCCTATCAGCTAGCTGTCAGTGTCAGTGTCACTCCCTATCAGCTAGCTGTCAGTGTCAGTATCCCTCCCTATCAGCTAGCTGTCAGTGTCAGTGTCCTCCCTATCAGCTAGCTGTCAGTGTCAGTGTCCCCCTATCAGCTAGCTGTCAGTGTCCCTATCAGCTGGCTGTCAGTGTCCTCTGAATCACTAGCTGTCAGTGTCAGTATCCTCCCTATCAGCTGGCTGTCAGTATCCTCTATCAGCTAGCTGTCAGTGACCTCCCTATCAGCTAGCTGTCAGTGTCAGTGTCCTCCCTATCAGCTAGCTGTCAGTGTCAGTGTCCTCCCTATCAGCTAGCTGTCAGTGTCAGTATCCTCCCTATCAGCTAGCTGTCAGTGTCAGTGTCCCCCCTATCAGCTAGCTTTCAGTGTCAGTGTCCCCTCTATCAGCTAGCTGTCAGTGTCAGTGTCCTCACTTTCAGCTAGCTGTCATTGTCCTCCCTATCACCTAGCTGTCAGTGTCCTCCCTATCAGCTAGCTGTCGCTGTCAGTATCCTCCCTATCAGCTAGCTGTCAGTGTCAGTGTCCTCCCAATCAGCTAGCTGTCAGTGTCCTCCCTATCAGCTAGCTGTCAGTGTCCTCCCTATCAGCTAGCTGTCAGTATCCTCCCTATCAGCTAGCTGTCAGTGTCAGTATCCTCCCTATCAGCTAGCTGTCAGTGTCAGTGTCCTCCCTATCAGCTAGCTGTCAGTATCCTCCCTATCAGCTAGCTGTCAGTGTCAGTATCCTCCCTATCAGCTAGCTGTCAGTATCCTCCAAATCAGCTAGCTGTCAGTGTCAGTGTCCTCCCTATCAGCTAGCTGTCAGTGCCCTCCCTATCAGCTAGCTGTCGCTGTCAGTATCCTCCCTATCAGCTAGCTGTCAGTGTCAGTGTCCTCCCTATCAGCTAGCTGTCGCTGTCAGTATCCTCCCTATCAGCTAGCTGTCAGTGTCAGTGTCCTCCCTATCTACTAGCTGTCGCTGTCAGTATCCTCCCTATCAGCTAGCTGTCAGTGTCCTCCCTATCAGCTAGCTGTCGCTGTCAGTATCCTCCCTATCAGCTAGCTGTCAGTGTCAGTGTCCTCCCTATCAGCTAGCTGTCAGTATCCTCCCTATCAGCTAGCTGTCAGTGTCAGTGTCCCCTCTATCAGCTAGCTGTCAGTGTCAGTGTCCTCCCTATCACCTAGCTGTCGCTGTCAGTATCCTCCCTATCAGCTAGCTGTCAGTGTCAGTGTCCTCCTTATCAGCTAGCTGTCAGTGTCAGTATCCTCCCTATCAGCTAGCTGTCAGTGTCCTCCCTATCAGCTAGCTGTCAGTGTCAGTGTCCCCTCTATCAGCTAGCTGTCAGTGTCCCCTCTACATTACATTTTAGTCATTTAGCAGACGCTCTTATCCAGAGCGACTTACAGTTAGTAAATACATATCTATCTTTTTTTTTTTCTTTTTTTTTATACTGCCCCCCGTGGGAATCAAACCCACAACCCTGTTGTTGCAAACGCCATGCTCTATCAACTGAGCTACATTCCTGCCGGCCATTCCCTCCCCTACCCTGGACGACGCTGGGCCAATTGTGCGCCGTCCATGAGTCTCCCGGTCGCGGCCGGCTGCGACAGAGCCTGGATTCGAACCAGGATCTCTAGTGGCACAGTTAGCACTGCGATGCAGTGCCTTAGACCACTGCGCCACTCAGGAGCAGTGGTCTATCAGCTAGCTGTCAGTGTCAGTATCCTCCCTATCAGCTAGCTGTCAGTGTCAGTGTCCTCCCTATCAGCTAGCTGTCAGTGTCAGTATCCTCCCAATCAGCTAGCTGTCAGTGTCAGTATCCTCCCAATCAGCTAGCTGTCAGTGTCAGTATCCTCCCAATCAGCTAGCTGTCAGTGTCAGTATCCTCCCTATCAGCTAGCTGTCAGTGTCAGTGTCCTCCCTATCAGCTAGCTGTCAGTGTCAGTGTCCCCTCTATCAGCTAGCTGTCAGTGTCAGTATCCTCCCTATCAGCTAGCTGTCAGTGTCAGTATCCTCCCTATCAGCTAGCTGTCAGTGTCAGTATCCTCCCTATCAGCTAGCTGTCAGTGTCAGTATCCTCCCTATCAGCTAGCTGTCAGTGTCAGTATCCTCCCAATCAGCTAGCTGTCAGTATCAGTGTCCTCCCAATCAGCTAGTGGCCAGGTCGCAGTTGTAAATGAGAACTTGTTCTCAACTGGCTTACCTGGTTAAATAAAGGTGAAATAAAAAATACAATATCTGTAAGGTCCCTCAGTCAAGCAGTGAATTTCAAACACAGATTCAACCACAAAGGTTTTCCAATGCCTCGCAAAGAAGGTAACCTATTGGTAGATGGGTGAATATCCATTTGAGCATGGTGAAGTTATTAATTACACTTTCGATGGTGTATCTACAGTGGGGGAAAAAAGTATTTAGTCAGCCACCAATTGTGCAAGTTCTCCCACTTAAAAAGATGAGAGAGGCCTGTAATTTTCATCATAGGTACACGTCAACTATGACAGAAAAATTGAGATTTTTTTTCTCCAGAAAATGACATTGTAGGATTTTTAATGAATTTATCTGCAAATTATGGTGGAAAATAAGTATTTGGTCACCTACAAACAAGCAAGATTTCTGGCTCTCACAGACCTGTAACTTCTTATTTAAGAGGCTCCTCTGTCCTCCACTCGTTACCTGTATTAATGGCACCTGTTTGAACTTGTTATCAGTATAAAAGACACCTGTCCACAACCTCAAACAGTCACACTCCAAACTCCACTATGGCCAAGACCAAAGAGCTGTCAAAGGACACCAGAAACACAATTGATGACCTGCACCAGGCTGGGAAGACTGAATCTGCAATAGGTAAGCAGCTTGGTTTGAAGAAATCAACTGTGGGAGCAATTATTAGTAAATGGAAGACATACAAGACCACTGATAATCTCCCTCGATCTGGGGCTCCACGCAAGATCTCACCCCGTGGGGTCAAAATGATCACAAGAACGGTGAGCAAAAATCCCAGAACCACACGGGGGGACCTAGTGAATGACCTGCAGAGAGCTGGGACCAAAGTAACAAAGCCTACCATCAGTAACACACTACGCCGCCAGGGACTCAAATCCTGCAGTGCCAGACGTGTCCCCCTGCTTAAGCCAGTACATGTCCAGGCCCGTCTGAAGTTTGCTAGAGTGCATTTGGATGATCCAGAAGAGGATTGGGAGAATGTCATATGGTCAGATGAAACCAAAATAGAACTTTTTGGTAAAAACTCAACTCGTCGTGTTTGGAGGACAAAGAATGCTGAGTTGCATCCAAAGAACACCATACCTACTGTGAAGCATGGGGGTGGAAACATCATGCTTTGGGGCTGTTTTTCTGCAAAGGGACCAGGACGACTGATCCGTGTAAAGGAAAGAATGAATGGGGCCATGTATCGTGAGATTTTGAGTGAAAACCTCCTTCCATCAGCAAGGGCATTGAAGATGAAAAGTGGCTGGGTCTTTCAGCATGACAATGATCCCAAACACACCGCCCGGGCAACGAAGGAGTGGCTTCGTAAGAAGCATTTCAAGGTCCTAGAGTGCCCTAGCCAGTCTTCAGATCTCAACCCCATAGAAAATCTTTGGAGGGAGTTGAAAGTCCGTGTTGCCCAGCGACAGACCCAAAACATCACTGCTCTAGAGGAGATCTGCATGGAGGAATGGGCCAAAATACCAGCAACAGTGTGTGAAAACCTTGGGAAGACTTACAGAAAACGTTTGACCTGTGTCATTGCCAACAAAGGGTATATAACAAAGTATTGAGAAACTTTTGTTATTTACCAAATACTTATTTTCCACCATAATTTGCAAATAAATTCATTAAAAATCCTACAATGTGATTTTCTGGAGAAAAAAAATCTCATTTTGTCTGTCATAGTTGACGTGTACCTATGATGAAAATTACAGGCCTCTCTCATCTTTTTAAGTGGGAGAACTTGCACAATTGGTGGCTGACTAAATAATTTTTTCCCCCACTGTATACATCCAGTCACTACAAATATACAGGCGTCTTTCCTAACTCAGTTGCCGGAGAGGAAGGAAACCGCTCAGTCATTTCACCATGAAGCCAATGGTGACATTAAAACAGTTACTGAGTTGAATGGCTGTGATAGGAGAAAACTGAGGATGGATTAACAACATTGTAGTTACTCCACAATACTAACCTAAATGACAGAGTGAAAATAAGGAAGCCTGTACAGAATACAAATATTCCAAAACATGCATCCTGTTTGCAATAATGCACTAAAATAAAACTGCAAAAAATGTGGCAAAGAAAGGAACTTTAAGTCCTGAATACAAAGGGTTCTGTTTGGGGCAAATCCAACACAACACATCATTGACTACCACTCTTCATATTTTCAAGCATGGTGGTGGCTGCATCATGTTATGGGTATGCTTGTCATCGGGAAGGACTAGGGAGTTTTTTTAGGATAAAAATAAACGGAATAGATCTAGACAAAATCCTAGAGGAAAACCTGGTTCAGTCTGCTTTCCAACAGACACTGGGAGACACATTCACCTTTCAGCAGGACAATAACCTAAAACACAAGGCCAAATATACACTGGAGTTGCTTACCAAATAAAATAAAATAAAATTGTATTGGTCACATACACGTGTTTAGCAGATGTTATTGCATGTGTTGCGAAATGCGGGTGTAGCGAAATGCTACCAAGAAGACAGTGAATGTTCCTAAGTGGCCTAGTTACAGTTTTGACTTAAATCAGCTTGAAAATCTATGGCAAGACTTGAAAATGGCTGACTAGCAATCAACAACCAACTTGACAGAGCTTGAAGAATTTTGTACAATCCAGGTGTTCAAACCACTTAAAGACATACCCAGAAAGACTCACAACCTTTGTAAATTAGATTTTTCTGTATATCATAAATTAGCAACAAAAAAAATCTAAAAACAGGTTTTCACTTTGTCATTATGGGGTATTGTGAGTAGTTGGGTGAGGGGGAAAAAAAAGCAATTTAATAAATTTTGAATTCAGGCTGTAACAACAAAATGTGGAGTATGAATACATTCTGAAGGCAGTGTATGTGGGCACAATTACAGTATGTCCTGATCTCTCCCTCCCTGATCTTCCCCTCCAGGATCATGGGTCTTTATGCCTCTGTGGTGCTCGTCATCGGTAAGTTCGTCCGTGAGTTCTTCAGCGGTATATCCCACACCATAATGTTCGAGGAGCTGCCCAACGTGGACCGCATCCTGAAGCTGTGTACCGACATCTTCCTGGTCCGAGAGACGGGAGAGCTGGACCTGGAGGAAGACATGTACGCCAAACTCATCTTCCTCTATCGCTCGCCTGAGACTATGATCAAATGGACCAGGGAAAAGACTCAGTGAGCCTGGCTGTAAAGGCTAGAAGTTATCCCTCAATGTGGATAGAAGTTGAAAAGTATTAACCTCCGACTGGTCTGTGGATACTTGACTAGCACTGGTCCCTGGGATGTTGAAGTTACTGACAGACTCGACCAGTCCAGACAGACTCGACCAGTCCAGTTTGCTGACACTTTAGTCAGTTCTTAACTTTAGTAGTTTTTATGTAAGCAGACCTCCAAGGAGGAAGGAAGGACCAAAGCTTGCCCGCCCCTGTTGCATTTCATTTCAGCAAGCCATGACACCGATCATCTCAGATTTTTTTTAAATAGTATCTGTAGTTAGAAAAAGATAATATAAACTTTCCTGCAACATTATTTTGTTGAAAGACAATTCGAAATTAAGCTAATTGATTGCACACAAATCGTCCATTTCAATTTATAGGAGTCATATAATATTCATTAAATATAATACCAAACATCCAATTTGGACCAAACCACTTATTTCTATTTGTTTTGTCATTCTTTTGTTGGGGGTTACAGGCACAACATTCATGTTAATTTACACACCCAGTTTATACCACATGTACCCATAGGCTGCTCAGACTAACATCACCCCCAACTCCCCATCCCATTCCCCCCAGACCAACATCACCCCAACTCCCCATCCCATTCCCCCAGACCAACATCACTCCAACTCCCCATCCCATTCCCCCAGCCCAACATCACCCCCAACTCCCCATCCCATTCCCCCAGACCAACATCACCCCCCAACTCCCCCATCCCATTCCCCCAACTCCCCATCCCATTCCCCCCAGCCCCAACATCACCCCCAACTCCCCATCCCATTCCCCCAGACCAACATCACCCCCAACTCCCCATCCCATTCCCCCCAGCCCAACATCACCCCCAACTCCCCATCCCATTCCCCCAGACCAACATCACTCCAACTCCCCATCCCATTCCCCCAGACCAACATCACCCCCAACTCCCCATCCCATTCCCCCAGACCAACATCACCCCCAACTCCCCATCCCATTCCCCCCAGCCCAACATCACCCCAACTCCCCATCCCATTCCCCCAGACCAACATCACCCCCAACTCCCCATCCCATTCCCCCCAGCCCAACATCATCCCCCAACTCCCCATCCCATTCCCCCAGACCAACATCACCCCCAACTCCCCATCCCATTCCCCCAGACCAACATCACCCCCAACTCCCCATCCCATTCCCCCCAGCCCAACATCACCCCCAACTCCCCATCCCATTCCCCCCCAGCCCAACATCACCCCCAACTCCCCATCCCATTCCCCCCAGCCCAACATCACCCCCAACTCCCCATCCCATTCCCCCCACCAGACCAACATCACCCCAACTCCCCATCCCATTCCCCCCAGCCCAACATCACCCCCAACTCCCCATCCCATTCCCCCCAGCCCAACATCACCCCCAACTCCCCATCCCATTCCCCTCCTCCCCAGCCCAACATCACCCCCAACTCCCCATCCCATTCCCCCCAGACCAACATCACCCCAACTCCCCATCCCATTCCCCCAGCCCAACATCACCCCCAACTCCCCATCCCATTCCCCCAGACCAACATCACCCCCAACTCCCCATCCCATTCCCCACAGCCCAACATCACCCCCAACTCCCCATCCCATTCCCCCCAGACCAACAACAACATGGGGGGATGCAAAAGGCCTTATTGTGAAGTAGTATGGGTCATTTTCATTTCCAGTTACATCTTTTTTACATTTTGTGCCGAATAGAGATTGTGTTCGCAATAATAGAGTTAGGGTAGTTTACATTGTTTGAGTGATATATCAGTGAAGACCACCTCTTCCAGGGAAATAGGAGACACCATATTTCTCTCGATACTCAGCCAGAGGGGCGGAAGAATCATGTCTAAACCAATTTAGGAGGGGACGAAATGCTAGTGCCTGGGAATACAATTGAATGTTTGGTACAGACAGTCCTCTTCCTGTTATGACTGTGGCTGACGGATTGGGATATAGTATTTTAATCATATTAATGAAATTGGAGCCAAGTCCCATATGTTCCAAAACCGACCAAAGATATGACCATTCTATCAAAAGCCTTTTTCTGTGTTGAGGGATGGAACTGCCCAAGGAGCTTTGGTTTCTGATGAAGCATGTCAGATATGTAACAGACGACGCAGGTGTTTTTTTTAACAAACCCGCTTTGGTCCGGATGTACCAATTTGGGTAAGTAAGTTTTGAGACAGGACGACAGAATTAAATATATATATATACATATTATCTGTGTTTATCAAAGATAGGGGGCGATAGTGAGAGCACTGGGTGGCATCCTTACCTTTTTAAAATGAGATGTATTTGCACCCATCCAAATGAACCTTTGTGAACGGCTGTGTTCATCATTTCAAGTAACAGTGGACCTAATTGGTTCCAAAATGTTAAATAGACCTCAGGGGGAATATCATCCCAACCAGATGGTTTGTCTTTATTCATGTTATCCAATGCCCTTTTGAGTTCGGGGAGAGAGATTTGGGCTCCCAGCAAGCCGGCTTCCTCAATTGAGAGAAGAGGAGTTTGTATATCTTTTAAAAACAACTTGATCTGGATTGGTGTCGGTTTACAATCAGAGGTGTACAATTCTTTATAGAAAAGGGAGTATCTTTGGTTGATTCATTTGGGTTCTGATAGTAATTCAGATTCAGTAGTTGCAGTATCCGCTAATTGATCAGTACTCCGTAGCTTGTTAGCCAGTAGACGACTGGGTCGATTACCATGGAAGTAATGGTTGAGTCTAACTCCATGGATGGCAAATTCTGCTCTCTGTCTTATCAATACATTTAGTTCTGTTTTGACTTTGAAGAGAGTAGTCGCTACCTGGTCTGAAAAAAAGTGTTTGTTGAGAACACTGTCCTTAACAACTTTTCAAATTCTGATATCTTCTTTAATTGTGATTTATTCAGCCCAGATGCAAATGCCGTTGCGTTGTTTTTAATAAAACCTTTGGTGGCATGCATCCCATAGAATCCAGGGTTCATCGACTGAATTATTATTGATCATTATTGAATTAATTCGATTCAGTTTCAAATTGTTCACAGAAAGTAGGATTTTTGTAGTAAGGAAACATTAAAGCATCATCTTGTGAACAAACCACTTCCTAACAATGACTAAGACGTGAGGAATCCAAATAAATGATCAAAATTATATAAAATATTGTTTATTCATGCTATGTAATGAATTCTCTGTTTTTCCCGCTGTTCAGAGAAATTAGCCATTGAAGTCGCTTGCATTTCCCCCTATAAATTAGTGTTAAAGTACCCCGTTTTGTCCACTAGATGCCGCTGTTTCTGCTGTTACTGCCACACCCTTTTATACATTTTGGCTGGCCTCTTGTGTTTATTAAATGGACCCTTATGCATCTTTGGGTAGAAAACCAATAGCTTTTGCTCATGGTGAAAAAAAAAAAATGGTGTGGTCGTCCTTACAATTCAAGCCTGTCCTCCATGAAAGCAATTCAAACACACACAAACTGTTCTTCTCTTAGGCTTTATCTGTATCCATGAAACGGCCCCTGTGTGTTTCTTCCCTTCAAAGAAGTTCTGGATTAGTTACTGTTGGACCATTCCTGGTAAACAAAGCAAACCATTGGGCTACACGCAGGGTTCTTCATTTCTGGTCCTGGAGGGCTGAAACACCTCTGTTTTTCATCCTCTCCTTCTTAATCAGGGGCTAATTCAGACCTGGGACACCAATTAACTACCAGGTAGAAATAAAAAACAGAAGTGTTTCGGCCCTCCAGGACCGGAATTGAAGAACCCTGGGCTACAGGAATTCTAATGGTTTCAATGTTATGGTCTCTAATGGTCTTCAGTGGTAAAAGCCCCAACTACACACTGTATGGTATTTTGCAATGATAATGGTATTGGGTTGGGTTTAATGGTAAATGTCACTAATCAAACAGCATATATAGATGGATAAAATGGGGTGGCAGAAACAGCAGGAACTTTCACACTAATTGTTGCGGGGAAAATCAAGCGACTTCGATGGCTAATTTCTCTGAACAGGTGGAAAAAAACCATCACCAAATTCACTGAGAATACATTACATATGATGGATAAAAGAATACTCCAAGCCACAGCTTCATAATACTTGTCGAACATAGAGAACTGATACTGTATAATGGCCTTTTGAGGTGGTCTTGGTGTGGGGTTTGGGGGGGTCCGTGGGTGGCTTTTGACCATTTATTTGGATTCCTCACTTCTTAATCATTGCTAAGAAGAAGTTTGGTCCAAATTGGATATTGGGTACTATATTTATTGAATTTTGTATGAATCCTATACACTTAAATGGCCAATTTGGGTGCACTCAATTTGCTTAATTCCTCTAGAGTTCAAATAATCTTTCAACAAATGTAATGTTTCAGGAATGCTAATCTTATCTATTTCTAACTACAAAAAAAAAAAAAAAAAGATTTCTGAAAAATCTTCCTTTCTTGTGCTTTTTGAGGTGGAACGATTACACTGCCTTAGAAACACAAACCCTACTGGACAATAGAGTGACTCAAGACACAAAGAGAGTTGGGACAAAAGAACAGGGTGTCTTCTCTGATCACACAGGGTTTAACATGTGGTCCTCTGTAGCTCAGCTGGTAGAGCATGGCGCTTGTAACGCCAAGGGTAGTGGGTTCGATCCCCGGGACCACCCATAAGTAAAAATGTATGCACACGTGACTGTAAGTCGCTTTGGATAAAAGCGTCTGCTAAATGGCATATTATTATTATTATTATTATTATTATTATTATTATTATATTATTAACACGATCTAAAGAGCTCTGACTACTGCTCTAGACCTGACTACCCTACTGTAGACCAATGTTCTGTGAGACTACAGTAACTTCATCTCTGTCCCTGTCTCCTTCCTAGTTGTCTGTGCTGACAGCAGTGTGGATTACACAGGTCAGTGTTTTTCATTAAAAAAGGGCTTTCCCACCAATGGAGGATGACCGTGACGAGAAACTTACACAGGATTGGTCCGTTCAGATTTCAAACCTTTTCCCCCCCGATTGGAGCTCCTGGATTGTGGGGTTGTGCAATATTATAGAGCTCTTCTTCAATATTAAGTCCTTCTCTTAGACTGACGTTTTTTTGAAGTACGTTGTCATGGTTACGTACGAGGCAGCTTCTCACCAAAAAAAGCAGATTACGTCACCTGGGGCTATAGGAGAGCTGCTCAGATGCATTATTCAACACATCTAACTAAACCTGTGTAGGGTTGGAACATTTCAGTAATTTACCCCAAAAATTCCCAGGTTTTCCAGAAATCCCGATTGGAGGATCCCAGAATCAGAAGGGAATAAGCAGGGAAATCCTCCAACCAGGATTTCTGGAAAACCTGGGAATTTTGGGGGGAAAGTTACCAGAATTTTGCAACCCTAAACATGTGTTAATTATCGGATATGATCTTTCTCAGGAAAAGAGGAGAGTTGTTGTTTCATCATGAAAGGGTTCACGCTTATTCATTTTAATGTCTGGAACAGAAACATTCACACGTTGTCATGGTAGTTATTGAAGGTTGAATGGATGATTTTTAAGATCATAAAAAGAGAATGAAATCAAATAAAAGTTATGAAATGTTAAAAGGCTAGAGGTCACGGGTTACTGGGATGGATTCATGGTTGTTAACTTGGGATGGATCTATTTCCTGGTACGCTTATTGACCAAGGGACAACAACTCTAGACTGTTACAGAACTGAGAAGATGAACCCTGTGGTCTCCTGTCTGTGTTATGCTGAGGCAGATATGGCTTTAAATAGATGGAGGTCAGAGGTTGACATTTTTGGGACAATATTGGGATGCATGCTATGTTCAGGGTACAGGCTATGTTCAGGGTACAGGTTATGTTTAGGATACAGGTTATGTTTAGGGTACAGGTTATGTTTAGGGTACAGGTTATGTTTAGGGTACAGGTTATGTTTAGGATACAGGTTATGTTTAGGGTACAGGTTATGTTTAGGATACAGGTTATGTTTAGGGGACAGGTTATGTTTAGGATACAGGTTATGTTCAGGGTACAGGTTATGTTTAGGATACAGGTTATGTTTAGGGTACAGGTTATGTTTAGGATACAGGTTATGTTTAGGGTACAGGTTATGTTTAGGATACAGGTTATGTTTAGGGTACAGGTTATGTTTAGGATACAGGTTATGTTTAGGGTACAGGTTATGTTTAGGGTACAGGTTATGTTTAGGATACAGGTTATGTTTAGGGTACAGGTTATGTTTAGGATACAGGTTATGTTTAGGGTACAGGTTATGTTTAGGATACAGGTTATGTTCAGGGTACAGGTTATGTTTAGGATACAGGTTATGTTTAGGGTACAGGTTATGTTTAGGATACAGGTTATGTTTAGGGTACAGGTTATGTTTAGGGTACAGGTTATGTTTAGGGTACAGGTTATGTTTAGGGTACAGGTTATGTTTAGGATACAGGTTATGTAGGATACAGGTTATGTTTAGGGTACAGGTTATGTTTAGGATACAGGTTATGTTTAGGGTACAGGTTATGTTTAGGATACAGGTTATGTTTAGGATACAGGTTATGTTTAGGATACAGGTTATGTTTAGGATACAGGTTATGTTCAGGGTACAGGTTATGTTTAGGGTACAGGTTATGTTTAGGGTACAGGTTATGTTTAGGATACAGGTTATGTTTAGGATACAGGTTATGTTTAGGATACAGGTTATGTTTAGGATACAGGTTATGTTTAGGATACAGGTTATGTTTAGGATACAGGTTATGTTCAGGGTACAGGTTATGTTTAGGATACAGGTTATGTTCAGGGTACAGGTTATGTTCAGGGTACAGGTTATGTTTAGGGTACAGGTTATGTTTAGGATACAGGTTATGTTTAGGATACAGGTTATGTTTAGGATACAGGTTATGTTTAGGATACAGGTTATGTACACAATGAATATGATATGTTATTATGCTGGTCTATTCGACTCGAAGGACCAATTTATCAGAGAGGAAACTTACAGTTGAAATTGTCCAGTTTGAGCAGAGCCCAGGTTAGGGGGCAGGTTTTGAAGTTTTAAATCAGGGTATCATGAAGCTACTGGACTGGAGCATTCTCATGGACACTGGTGACGGACATAATCCATTCTCATGGACACTGGTGACGGACATAATCCATTCTCATGGACACTGGTGACGGACATAATCCATTCTCATGGACACTGGTGACGGACATAATCCATTCTCATGGACACTGGTGACGGACATAATCCATTTTGTTTTTCAACTTCTACCGCCGTTAGTAGACTCATCCCAACTCATGTAGAGGACGACTTCTGTGTGACTTCAGTATGACTTCCACTCAACCAAGTATTACTTCAAGTTTCATCAACATAAAGAGGAGGAGCAGCAAAAAAAAAAGAAAAAGGAGTTGGAGAAAATAGCCCATTCATAGAAAACATAAACATTGTTTGTTTGTTTGGACCTTTGGTCTGAGCTATGCATTAGAGGACATTGTAGCATGAAAAAAAAAAAAAGTATATTATCGTCATGAGGAATTTTCATTACATACATATCAGCTTTAGGGAGGGAGGGGGTGAAAGGTGACCTGTCATGTTGGCTGTATGTTTTAAAGGAGTTTTAAAGGAGCTGTATGTTTTAAAGGAGCTGTATGTTTTAAAGGAGTTTTAAAGGAGCTGTATGTTTTAAAGGAGTTTTAAAGGAGCTGTATGTTTAAAGGAGCTGTATGTTTTAAAGGAGTTTTAAAGGAGCTGTATGTTTTAAAGGAGTTTTAAAGGAGCTGTATGTTTTAAAGGAGTTTTAAAGGAGCTGTATGTTTAAAGGAGTTTTAAAGGAGCTGTATGTTTTAAAGGAATTTTAAAGGAGCTGTATGTTTTAAAGGAGTTTTAAAGGAGCTGTATGTTTAAAGGAGTTTTAAAGGAGCTGTATGTTTAAAGGAGTTTTAAAGGAGCTGTATGTTTTAAAAGGAGTTTTAAAGGAGCTGTATGTTTTAAAGGAGTTTTAAAGGAGCTGTATGTTTTAAAGTTTAAAGTGGCATAGTAATGGTCCAGTTGTATGTTTAAAGGTTTAAACATTGTATAGTTTTAATGGTCCATTATTGAAACATGATATTGGTTAATTGGTTATGGCCCTGTGGTCCACAAATAAAAGGTCAACTCTGAGCTTTCAAAAGGTTAAGTTACTTGTTTTTTGCCCTTTTATTTTGAGAAGGTCCAACCCAGTATTATGTTGACTAACTTTAGATATAGAAATTATGAATGATTATCAGTTGTTGGTTATACTTTATGGTTATGACTTTATTTAACAAGCCATTATAAATGCTTTATAAATTCATATAGATGCTTTGTAATGCTTCTAAATGTTTATAAATGCTTGAGTTAGAAAAATCCAGTTTTCACTACCAACATATCGAGATGGGGAATTTTCCATTCAACACGACTCAGTCACAAGGTAAGAGATTGACCCTTTTATTTTCCACTGATGGACACATTTTTGTACACTCCAGTCCAGTTTTGATTTGGCTTAATGCACAGATACAGAGATCTCTTATCAGGGAAAGCAGCACTAGTGTGAATTAAGACCAAAGAGAGGCTAAAGGACATCCCAGAACAGAAGGAGAGGACAATCTAACGCTCTCGTTAAATATACACAAAGCCTTAAGAAGCTTTACGTCCATTATAAAGGCCCTTCCTTTCCAACCATCTTAGAACTGCTCCAACCCTCAGGCTCCATCCCAAACGGCACCCGGTTCCCCTCAATAGTGCACTACTTTTGACCAGGGCCAAAGTAGTCAAAAGTAGTGCCACTATGTAGGGAATAGGGTGCCGTTAGGGGGGACAACCTGTCTCGTTAAAACATGGTCTCTCAATAATTTAGTATCCGCTCTAGATCCAATTAACAACAGTACTGTATGTACAGAGACCACAACAACAACACGACACTGACCGTAACCACAGACTATGATTATGGTTTATTGCTGTGTGCGCAATAAAGTAAATGGGTGGTTTCTCCTAAAGGACATGAAAATACATACAACCACAAGAAATACACAACCTAGCCTACAACGTGTATTGTAGCTCTTTTAACATACAGGATCTCCGCCTAGCTGTCTATTTTGCTTGGTTCATTTCTATTTAACTAGGCAAGTCAGTTAAGAACAAATTCTTATTTACAACGACGACCTACACCGGCCAAACCCGGACGACGCTGGGCCAATTGTGCGCCGCCCTATTGGACTCCCGATCACGGCCGGTTGTGATACAGCCTGGAATCGAACCAGGGGGTCTGTAGTGACGCCTCAAGCACTCAGACGCAGTGCCTTAGACCTCTGCGCCACTCGGGAGCCGTTATAGCTTGTTTTCAAGACGCTAACCTCTAGCTAAATAAAAACGCCATCCATTTAGAGAACATTTCAATGGAATCACACAATGGAATCAGATTCACACAAAGAAATAATCATGTTTTATTGTCGCTGACTCACTTAAAGAGTGTTGTGTGAATAAGGAAGGAATATGATCCAGTAAACATCTCTTGTCTTTGTACGGTAAAGATATGGGTCGAGTTTCCCTGCCCGACTACATTGCAGACACATGCCAGATCTTATGCCTGGATAGGTACAGTATTTAACATATCAGCTAACCACATATGGTATAGCAACCTGATGGCCGACTGCACAGTCGATCAACCAAATCTTATCGGTCACATGCTTGGTAAACAACAGGTGTAGACTAACAGTGAAATGCTTGACGGGTCCTTTTCCAACAATGCAGAGAGGGAGAAAATAGAGACCATAAGAAAATAAATAAATTCACATTGAGTAACGATACACAGGGTACCAGTACTGAGTCAATGTGCAGGGGTACGAGGTAATTGAGGTAGATATGTACATATACAGTGCCTTCGAAAAGTATTCAGACCCCTTGACTTTTTCCACATTTTGTTACATTACAGCCTTATACTGAAATGGATTCAACACAGCACCCGAGCGCCGCTCTGTCCCGTTACAACTGTTGGATTTTCACATCCAAGTAACGAGAGGTCCCCCCCCAGGAAAAAAACAAGTACATTTGAGTGAACTGATCAATGCGTCCGCACAATTTCTGAGCGCATATTGCATTACGAACTGCCTCCTGTCCAGACCAGTGAGTCACAGCTCTTCCTCGCTGTGTGGTGACGTGGGTCGCATCAGCCACACTATGAACCTACAGGCAGAAACCAACAAACAGATGACCGGGTGCACTTACACATAAAAGCTATGCACGATGCAGGCGCCTCAAAGCCTGAGGGCAGATTGAGGATCACTGACCAGGTCTCCCTTGCCAATACAATATAGTAAAAGCAAAACTGATCCTCTATCTGCCCCAAAATGCTTTTTTGAAGATCCTTATTAACTGTGAGGGGGGATCTTGGATGGTTGGTGGCCTGGCGGTTGGGAGCTTGGGCTGGTTGCCGAGAGGTCGCTGGTTCGGGTCCCCGATTCGACTGTGTTGGGGGATCTGTCCTTGTGCGGGGTGCTTGACCCTGGTCGCTCTGGATGAGAGTGTCTGCTAGATGACTAAATGTAATGTAAATATTGAGTAGCTTCACTGCAGGTAGATTGTATGTTTACATTTTGTTTTTTTATATATATACAGTGCATTCGGAAAATATTCAGACCCTTTGACTTTTTCCACATTTTGTTACTTTACCGCCTTATTCTAAAATGGATTAAATTGTTTTGTTTTTTTACCCCTCATCAATCTATACACAATACCCCATAATGACAAAGCAAAAACAGGTTTTAAGACATTTTTACAAATGTATTAAAAATAAAACAACTGAAATATGACATTTACAGTGGGGAGAACAAGTATTTGATACACTCCCTCCCCTCAATACGGTGCAGTCGTCCTGTCCCTTTGCAGAAAAGCATCCCCAAAGAATGATGTTTCCACCTCCATGCTTCACGGTTGGGATGGTGTTCTTGGGGTTGTACTCATCCTTCTTCTTCCTCCAAACACGGCGAGTGGAGTTTAGACCAAAAAGCTCTATTTTTGTCTCATCAGACCACATGACCTTCTCCCATTCCTCCTCTGGATCGTCCAGATGGTGATTGGCAAACTTCAGACGGGCCTGGACATGCGCTGGCTTGAGCAGGGGGACCTTGCGTGCGCTGCAGGATTTTAATCCATGACGGCGTAGTGTGTTACTAATGGTTTTCTTTGAGACTGTGGTCCCAGCTCTCTTCAGGTCATTGACCAGGTCCTGTCGTGTAGTTCTGGGCTGATCCCTCACCTTCCTCATGATCATTGATGCCCCACGAGGTGAGATCTTGCATGGAGCCCCCAGACCGAGGGTGATTGACCGTCATCTTGAACTTCTTCCATTTTCTAATAATTGCGCCAACAGTTGTTGCCTTCTCACCAAGCTGCTTGCCTATTGTCCTGTAGCCCATCCCAGCCTTGTGCAGGTCTACAATTGTATCCCTGATGTCCTTACACAGCTCTCTGGTCTTGGCCATTGTGGAGAGGTTGGAGTCTGTTTGATTGAGTGTGTGGACAGGTGTCTTTTATACAGGTAACGAGTTCAAACAGGTGCAGTTAATACAGGTAATGAGTGGAGAACAGGAGGGCTTCTTAAAGAAAAACTAACAGGTCTGTGAGAGCCGGAATTCTTACTTGTTGGTAGGTGATCAAATACTTATGTCATGCAATAAAATGCAAATTAATTACTTAAAAATCATACAATGTGATTTTCTGGATTTTTGTTTTAGATTCCGTCTCTCACAGTTGAAGTGTACCTATGATTAAAAATTACAGACCTCTACACGCTTTGTAAGTAGGAAAACCTGCAAAATTGGCAGTGTATCAAATACTTGTTCTCCCCACTGTACATAAGTTTCCTTTACTCAGTACTTTGTTGACACCTTTTTGCAGCCTCTTTCATGGGTATGACACTATAACTTCCACGATTTGACATTCCTCTCAGATCCCTCAAGCTCTGTCATTGCGAGCCGCGCTTTCTCCGAGATGAGATCGGGTTCAAGTCTGCTCTCTCCCAAGGACATTCAAACTCTACCCCGCTGGCTGTGTGCTTAGGGTCGTTGTCCTGTTGGAAGGTGAACCTTCGCCCCAGACTGAGGTCCTGAGTGCTCTGGAGCAGGTTTTCATCAAGGATCTCTCTGTATCCCTCAATCCTGATTTAGTCTCCCAGTCCGTGCCGCTGAAAAACATCCCCACAGCATGATGCTGCCACCACCATGCTTCACCATAGGGATGGTGCCAGGTTTCCTCCAGACGTGACGCTTGGCATTCAGGCCAAAGAGTTCAATCTTGGTTTCATCAGACCAGAGAATCTTGTTTCTCATGGTCAGAGTCCTTTAAGTGCCTTTTGGCAACTCCAAGCAGACTGTCATGTGCCTTTTACAGAGGAGTGGCTTTCATCTGGCCACTCTACCATAAAGGAGTGCTGCAGAGATGGTTGTCCTTCTGGAAGGTTCTCCCTTCTCCACAGAGGAAGTCTAGAGCTCCGTCAGAGTGACCATCGGGTTCTTGGTCACCTCCCTGACCAAGGCCCTTCTCTGTTTGAATTACATGAAAGAAATGCACTAGATAATGAATATAGTTGCTTGACACCACACATTTAATTATATTATAGCACTTTTTCCTTTTCCCACGTCGTATTTTGAATTTCATAACGAATGAATGGACAATACACGGACCATATCGCCAATACCAGGTTGAAACATCTCTGGCGACGTTTTGTAAACCACACCTGTAATGCTCCAACATGTTGGGTTTAAATCACTATCTGGTGTTACAATCTGTAGCTAACCTGGGGGATTATGAATGAATACTGCCCTGAGATTAGCAGATAGCTAGCTAATGAACCTGCAACTCAAGGTCAATCTTGTAATTGTAACTAGTTAGGTGGCAATTTAACATAGTGTCGATATTCTTGACAAAGTTGCTAGCTAACGTCAACTAAGATTCGAAGAAGCGTCTAACTGCGATGCTGGCTAACCAGCGAAATCCTTTAGCGATGTGTTCATATGCTTCGTTCATTTTTGCTGGCCATGGTCCTATCGTGGTCGTCGAGTAGATTTTATTTGTTAGAAAATTGTAGCCGAGAACCAGGATACACAAATGCCGTCGGTGTTTGGATTAAAATATGTCGCAGAACTGTGGATGCTGAGATGGCATTGCGCAATGCACCACAGTCGGTATATATTAGACTGGCATTCAACATAAAGAAATGCTGTAAAATCGTGCTTTTGGGGGAAACTTGTGGATAGAGATTTGAGAGAAGGTTATTATAGTAGGAAAACTTATAGTAGGAAAACTGTGTGATATTATGTTAAGTGATAGGTATTTCATAATGTCATTTTCACGCAAGGCTTTTAAAGCATAAGGTTTGGATTTGGGAATGGGACACTAGTCAATAGAAAAATATACATGTAGAGTTTAAAGAAAATCTTGCCTCAAGAGAAAGAAACGAGCATTGGCCTAAACAGTCAGAGAGATCTGATAACATTTATTTATCATTAGTCCCTCTCTCAACATGACATGTTTTCAACAAAAAACTTCAACTAAATTTATTAAAATGTATATAATCCGGCTAGATGTCTGTCTCCATGCCGTAGTAACAGTAATGCACATGCTTTTTATTATGATAATTGAATTGACACACACAGCATGCAACCACTTCCACGCTTGCAACTTTCGTATCCTTTGGAATGCGACGGAAGCGGAAAGATTCGGATGCGCCTGCGGTAACGGTGTGGATCAGTGCTCTCCGGGATCCTTGGGACGTCCCTACCCTAAACCCTAAACCCTAACTCAGGGTTTCCCACGTTTTGTTTTTTGCTCTAACACTACACAGCTGATTGAAATAATCAACTAATCATCAAGCTTTGATCATCTGAATCAGCTGTGTAGTGTTAGGGCAAAAAACTAAACTAGCACCGAGTTTGTGGAAACGCTGCCCTAACCTTAACAAAAACCCTTACCTAACCTATTTTACGTTTCAACTTCAATGGGGTGGGGGGTAAGGACATCCCAAGGATTCCGGATAGCAAGGACCCTGCGGTGACGTAATGAAAAAGCTACCAGAGGTGCGTTCAGTTCGCTTGAACGTTTGCTACGTTGCAGAACAGTTTGTACTGAACGACACGTTTTCCCCAAAACGTTATTGTACGTTCTTGAACAGACTAAAGGGCTACGTTTGCTGCCGTTCGGTGGTGTGGCGACTGGCCATGCCGACAGCGTTCCCCAACCCCTCCCCGTTTTTCAACCGGTCTTTTAGGACAGCACCGTTTCAGTTCAATTGAACTTTCCAGAACGTAAAAACGTAATGAACACAGCCCTTGATTCTCTTGACAGCAGCTGAACAATTTGGAAACTTTCCCGAACTAACTTCCAAGAATAAAGAAAAATTACTAAAAGTGGGCCCACGTAGTTATTTTCGCTTTTAAAAGCGTGTGTAGGTGTTCAAATGTGGAATTATTGATGGATTCGCGGTATGAGATCCAGCGGAGGGCCGGTGGGGGATCGGCGAATGCTTCCCCGGCTCTGGGGGCACAGTCTCGCCGCAGGAAGATGCCGCCCAGACCCGCCGATTATAAACTTCAGATCATTATCATCGGCTCCCGTGGAGTAGGCAAAACCAGTCTAATGGAAAGATTTACCGACGACACCTTCTGCGAAGCATGCAAATCAACCGTTGGTAAGGAATGTCCAGATATCGTTAGCCTCCTTTGCTAGCCAAAACTAGCTGCTAACAGTTCTGTTATTGTTGTGTTCTATGCTAGCTAACCCTTGGCTAGTTAGCTAGCTAGCAATCAGTTTTTACACTAACTACATGACTAGACGCAAACCGACCTAGCTAACCCTTTATCTGTGAACACGTATTAGGCTACTGTATGGTCACCATCATAGATTTTACAACAACTATTTGTAATGAAGTTGGTAACAACAGGGGAAGACTGCAATGTGTAAAAGCTTGAGGTTGTTGTTGTTGACACTGATCTGTCAAACAGAGCACTGAGAGAAGCTAGCTAGTACTGTAACTTGATCCCTGTCCAGCAACTAGACTAGAGGTTACTGAGGGCCCTAGTAACTGTACTGTTGCCTTGTCAGAATTGTTGTTACTAGCTACCTTGATCCAGAGGAACCCAATAGTGGCTTTTAGTATTTTGTCATAAATAAAAAAACGGTCTACTACAATAACTTACTTCACAGTGATATTGTTATTAATATGTTTTTCTCTCCAGATGTTTAGAATCAATAAATCCAGCGTAATTATCAATTGACATTTCAAATATCCTGAGGCATAGACAATGTATCAGTTCTATATCTATGGTGAGAGGTATGCTGTCTGTCCTTGTGACACTATCAGGGGCCGTTTCTGAACCTCTTGGTCTGTAGACCGACACGTCCCTGGGATGTTGCTGACTGGTCCCTCAGGTTTTTAACTGACACTGATTTAGTCACTTCTCTTAGCCTAGGTTTGAGGCCTACGTGGTCCTCGAAAGATTGGAGATAATCTATTGCCGGTCACTTGCCGGTCCTCACAGTTTAAGTGCTCAAGCCTGATTGAGTTAAATCCTCCACACAGGGACAGGACTTGAATGGTCTTGAACAGAGGGTCAGTGACATCCACTCTTATAAACCCATTATAGTATGACCATACCATCTTTGTGCCAAGTCACCCATTATTTCATTATCCTCATGCAAAGCATTGAAGGAATCTGGCTTTCCTTGCTAACAGGCGAGGGGAACTAATTTATCTCTTGTGAAACAGTCTCTTGAGGTAGATCATGCAGACCACCACAGGAACATGGATATACATGCAGGTTGACGTTTGTCATGAGTCATGTCCAGGATGCAGAACTGAGTGATTTCCCCTTAGATAGACCAGCTGCAAAGTCAAAATTGGTCTATATTGTAAAAATACATGAACAAAGATGAGCTTTTTGGTCTTAATTTAAGGTTAGGGTTAGCAGTGTGGTTAAGGTTAGGTTTAAAATAAGATTTTATGACTTTGTAGCTGTGCCAGCTATTGCCAGAAGATGCCGACAGTTATGACGGTTATTCTATTGTCATGACGGTCTTCATCCATAACTGTCGGTTACACGGTTATAAGGTAATTGTGCCAGCCCTAACACACACACACACACACACACACACACACACACACACACACACACAGCCATGGAACTTACCCAGGACAGAAGATCTGCCACTTTCCCCATAGTTCCCAAAATAGTCCCTCTCACACTGACACTCTCCTCCCTGGCTCAGGCAGCTGCCACGTCTGGCCTCCATCTTGTTGTGCCTTGTCATCCTGGTGACACAGCTCTCTCTCTCTCTGTGTGAAGCAACAGGTTATTGGCTCTTCATATTGGCCCTCTGAGGGTCTCCGTCTGTCTGCCTGTTCATCGTGTTTTGATGACAGGAACTGAGGAGGAACACTGCTGTAGGGTTACAGAAATATTTGATTGGTCTGTGTCGTCATCCCAGTCGGCCCTGTCATAAACAAAATATCTGATGTAAAATATCTTTACATTTCTAGCACAGAAGTGTGTGATAATGACAACTTTTTCCTTGTTGTAGTATTTTCTCCATGAATTTTTATATTCCAAAGCGTTTTGGAAGAACTTGCTATTTGAACTAGCCTGTTTGTCAATGTCCCCTGTGTCTGGCTGACTGACTGGCTGGTTGATTGACTGACTGGCTGATTGACTGTCTGTCTGGATGGCTGACTGACTGGCTGGTTGATTGACTGTCTGTCTGGATGGCTGACTGACTGACTGACTGGCTGATTGACTGCCTGTCTGGCTGACTGACTGACTGTCTGGATGGCTGACTGACTGGCACAGGGGAAAGAGCATGAAAAACATGACAAAATACAAATTTGTCCCTGTTTTCTTCCTGTAGGAGTAGATTTTAAGATCAAGACGGTGGAGCTGAGAGGGAAGAAGATCAGGTTGCAGATCTGGTGAGTCAACAGGAAACAGGAAGTCATCATCAGCCACCACCTCACACAGACTGAAATGTACTGTACTGTAGTGCAGTTTCCCAAACTCTGTCCTGTTTATTTCTCTCAAATGTTGTGTACAGATTTGTTTACATCCCTGTTAGTGAGCATTTTCTCCTTTGCCAAGATAATCCATCCACCTGACAGGTGTGGCATATCAAGAAGCTGATTAAACACCATGATCATTACACAGGTGCACAATAGAAGACCACTCTAAAATGTGCAGTTTTGTCAAACCGCACAATGCCACAGATGTCTCAAGTTTTGAGGGAGCGTGCAATTGGCATGCTGACTGCAGGAATGTCCACCAGAGCTGTTGCCAGATAATTTAATGTTTAATTTCTCTACTGTAAGCGCCGCTCCAACGTCGCGTTTAGAGAATTTGTCAGTACGTCCAACCGGCCTCACAACCGCAGACCACGTGTATGGCGTTGTGTGGGTGAGTGGTTTGCTGATGTCAACGTTGTGAGCAGAGTGCCCCATGGTGGCGGTGGGGTTATGGTATGGGTAGGCATAAGCTACGGACAACGAAAACAGCAGCATTTTATCGATGGCAATTTGAATTTACAGAGATACCGTGACGAGATCCTGAGGCCCATATTTTTTTAAAGGTATCTGTGACCAGCAGATGCATATCTGTATTCCCAGTCATGTGAAATCCATAGATTAGGGCCTAATGCATTTATTTCAATTGACTGATTTCCTTTTATAAACTATAACTCAGTAAAATCTTTAGAAATTGTTGCACGTTGTGTTATATATTTTTGTTCAGTACATTATGTTTTAGTCAAATATTATATCTGTTTTCCAAGTCTACAAATGATTTGTTATTATGATCCTGCCTCCTAACCATCCGCTCAAGAAGAAATTGGCCCGTGGCTGAAATCTAGTTGATGATCCCTGACATACAACATGAACTGACACTTCCGGCTACAGTAATGGACCGTACCGTGTTGTTCAGCTATCTTCAGCTGGAGGGAATAGCTGACCGTTTCATGTTACAGCTGCATGATACCACAGATACTGTAGCTACACATCCTGATGGTGGCATTTAGTGTGTGACTGTGCTGCCTAACCTCTGTCTGTCTGTCAGTCAGCCCTAACCTCTCTGTCAGTCAGCCCTAACCTCTCTCTCTGTCTGTCAGTCAGCCCTAACCTCTCTGTCTGTCAGTCAGCCCTAACCTCTCTGTCTGTCAGTCAGCCCTAACCTCTCTGTCTGTCAGTCAGCCCTAACCTCTCTGTCTGTCAGTCAGCCCTAACCTCTCCATGGGAGGCTCCATCTAACCCTGCTCTGCCACTTCTCTACTGCTGCTTATACCCTGACTGGCAGACTGACGGACTGGCGGACTGACTGACGGACTGGCGGACGGACTGGCGGACTGACGGACTGGCGGACGGACTGGCGGACTGGCTTCCAATGTTTACCTCTGCGCCATAGTTTGCTGGATTTGTATATGGAAATCAATTCACATGAAGTTCGGCAATTTCTACATTTGTTTTTAGCTTTAACTAGAGCCTTGTTTTCCCTGGTCTTGTCAGGTGACTTGGTCTGGAAAACCTCATGGCCCTAACTCATAGGACTGGTGTAACTCATAGCTCCAGTCTGATATGTGATGTGGCCTCTACCTCCAGGGATACAGCTGGTCAGGAGAGATTCAACAGTATTACTTCGGCCTACTACCGTGGGGCCAAGGGAATAGTCCTGGTCTATGATATCACCAAGCAGGAAACCTTCGATGACCT
Organism: Coregonus clupeaformis; assembly: GCF_020615455.1. Taxonomy (NCBI): domain Eukaryota; kingdom Metazoa; phylum Chordata; class Actinopteri; order Salmoniformes; family Salmonidae; genus Coregonus; species Coregonus clupeaformis. The sequence continues at coordinate 45,768,349 of NC_059212.1, read as the reverse complement.
ACCCAAATGGATGAAGATGATCGACAAGGTAAAGGGTTATTATCGCTATATTACATTTTTTTGTTCCATTGTATCCAAACTTACATTGCAGTTGTCCATAAATAGGGACCTGAGTTTTTCCTGATCAGGTCAATGTATTATGGAAAAACTCAGGGCCCTATACATCATAAGGGATTTCACTGATAACGGAATGCATGATTATGCAGTACTAGGCATAAAGGACCAGCACTGAGCACCACTGGGATGGGCCACATACCTCTTATCTCCTCTGTTACTACAGTACACACCTCTTATCTCCTCTGTTACTACAGGACACACCTCTTATCTCCTCTGTTACTACAGGACACACCTCTTATCTCCTCTGTTACTACAGTACACACCTCTTATCTCCTCTGTTACTACAGTACACACCTCTTATCTCCTCTGTTACTACAGGACACACCTCTTATCTCCTCTGTTACTACAGTACACACCTCTTATCTCCTCTGTTACTACAGGACACACGTCTTATCTCCTCTGTTACTACAGTACACACCTCTTATCTCCTCTGTTACTACAGTACACACCTCTTATCTCCTCTGTTACTACAGTACACACCTCTTATCTCCTCTGTTACTACAGTACACACCTCTTATCTCCTCTGTTACTACAGTACACACCTCTTATCTCCTCTGTTACTACAGGACACACCTCTTATCTCCTCTGTTACTACAGTACACACCTCTTATCTCCTCTGTTACTACAGTACACACCTCTTATCTCCTCTGTTACTACAGTACACACCTCTTATCTCCTCTGTTACTACAGTACACACCTCTTATCTCCTCTGTTACTACAGTACACACCTCTTATCTCCTCTGTTACTACAGGACACACCTCTTATCTCCTCTGTTACTACAGTACACACCTTATCTCCTCTGTTACTACAGTACACACCTCTTATCTCCTCTGTTACTACAGTACACACCTCTTATCTCCTCTGTTACTACAGGACACACCTCTTATCTCCTCTGTTACTACAGTACACACCTCTTATCTCCTCTGTTACTACAGGACACACCTCTTATCTCCTCTGTTACTACAGGACACACCTCTTATCTCCTCTGTTACTACAGTACACACCTCTTATCTCCTCTGTTACTACAGGACACACCTCTTATCTCCTCTGTTACTACAGTACACACCTCTTATCTCCTCTGTTACTACAGGACACACCTCTTATCTCCTCTGTTACTACAGGACACACCTCTTATCTCCTCTGTTACTACAGGACACACCTCTTATCTCCTCTGTTACTACAGTACACACCTCTTATCTCCTCTGTTACTACAGTACACACCTCTTATCTCCTCTGTTACTACAGGACACACCTCTTATCTCCTCTGTTACTACAGTACACACCTCTTATCTCCTCTGTTACTACAGTACACACCTCTTATCTCCTCTGTTACTACAGTACACACCTCTTATCTCCTCTGTTACTACAGTACACACCTCTTATCTCCTCTGTTACTACAGGACACACCTCTTATCTCCTCTGTTACTACAGTACACACCTTATCTCCTCTGTTACTACAGGACACACCTCTTATCTCCTCTGTTACTACAGTACACACCTCTTATCTCCTCTGTTACTACAGTACACACCTCTTATCTCCTCTGTTACTACAGTACACACCTCTTATCTCCTCTGTTACTACAGTACACACCTCTTATCTCCTCCTCTCTCTCCTCTCTGTCATTGGCCAGTATGCTTCAGAAGAGGCAGAGCTGCTGTTGGTGGGGAACAAGCTGGACTGTGAGACAGACCGCATCATCACTAAACAGACTGCAGAGAGGGTGAGTCCCGAAACTGCAGAGAGGGTGAGTTACATTCCTCTGAAGGCCTTGGTCGTTAATGAAAAACCTTCTCTGAGAAGAACATCTCCAAATTCTAGCTGCTTTAGTAGGAGAGGTTAGGCAGGGCTTTCTATACTTATAATCTTTCCTGATGGATTATTTTATGGATTATTGTGTAGAGCATCACAGTACTATACATGATTCAAACCCCAGGAAAATAATATTAGTTGACCCATAATTCTATGATTTAATTGATTGATTTGATCGATCGATTGACTTGGTATCATCACGTCTCGGTTCCATCCACAGTTTACATCGAGGATATCTGGGATGCGTTTCTGCGAGGCTAGTGCCAAGGACAACTTTAACGTGGAGGAGTGCTTTCTAAAACTAGTGGACGACATTCTAGCAAAGGTGAGTAGGTATCCTCACTGTGCTCTAACTAAAGGCTGCTTATTCTGTTGACCTGTGACCTACACTGAGTGTACCAAACATTAAGAACACCTTCCTAATATTGAGTTGCACCCCCTTTTGCCCTCAGAACAGCCTCAATTCGTCGGGGCATGGACTACAAGGTGTCGAAAGCGTTCCACAGGGATGCTGGCTCCATGTTGACTCCAATGCTTCCCACAGTTGTGTCAAGTTGGCTGGATGTCCTTTGGGTGGTGGACCATTCTTGATACACACGGGAAACTGTTGAGCGAGGAAAAACCCAGCAGTGTTGCAGATCTTAACACAAACCGGTGCGCCTGGCACCTACTACCGTACCCCGTTCAAAGGCACTTAAATCTGTTGTCTCAATTGTCTCAAAGCTTAAACCTCCTTCTTTTTACCGGTCTCTTCCCCTTCATCTACACTGATCTGAAGTGGATTAAACAAGTGACATCAATAAGGGATCATAGCTTTCACCTGGTCAGTCTATGTCATGGAAAGAGCAGGTGTTCTTAATGTTTTGTACACTCAATGTTAAGATACAGTGCCTTCAGAAAGTATTCACACCCCTTGACCTTTTTCACATTTTGTTACACCCTGGATTTAAAATGAGATTTTGTGTCACTGATCTACACACACACCATAATGTCAAAGTTGATTTTTTTGTTGTTGAAATTAATTAAAAATATAAAGCTGAAATGTCTTGAGTCAATAAGTATTCAACCCCTTTGTCATGGCAAGCCTAAATATGTACAGGAGTCCAAATTTGCTTAACAAGTCACATAATAAGTTGCATGAACTCACTCTATGTGCAATAATAGTGGTTAACCTGATTTATTTAATGACTACCTCATCTCTGTACCATGACGCCAATGGTGACCTTAAAACAGTTAGAGTTCAATGGCTGTGATAGGAGAAAACTGAGGATGGATCAACAACATTGTAGTTACTCCACAATACTAACCTAAATGCTGTAATCGCTGCCAAAGGTGCTTCTACAAAGTATTGACTCAGGGGTATGAATACTTATGTACTTGATATATTTCTGAATTTATTTTTAATAAATTTGTTAACATTTCTAAAAACCTGTTTCCAATTTGTCAGTAGATGGGTGAGAAAAAAAATCTGTTTAATCAATTTTGAATTCAGGCTGGAACAACAGAATGTGGAATAAGTCAAGGGGTCTGAATACTTTCTGTAGGCACTCTATATATAGTATTTTAATAGTAATTACAGTGAGGGAAAAAAGTATTTGATCCCCTGCTGATTTTGTACGTTTGCCCACTGACAAAGAATTTATCAGTCTATCATTTTAATGGTAGGTTTATTTGAACAGTGAGAGACAGAATAACAACAAAGAAATCCAGAAAAACGCATGTCAAAAATGTTATAAATTGATTTGCATTTTAATGAGGGAAATAAGTATTTGACCCCCTCTCAATCAGAAAGATTACTGGCTCCCAGGTGTCTTTTATACAGGTAACGAGCTGAGATTAGGAGCACACTCTTAAAGGGAGTGCTCCTAATCTCAGCTTGTTACCTGTATAAAAGACACCTGTCCACAGAAGCAATCAATCAATCAGATTCCAAACTCTCCACCATGGCCAAGACCAAAGAGCTCTCCAAGGATGTCAGGGACAAGATTGTAGACTTACACAAGGCTGGAATGGGCTACAAGACCATCGCCAAGCAGCTTGGTGAGAAGGTGACAACAGTTGGTGCGATTATTCGCAAATTGAACAAACACAAAAGAACTGTCAATCTCCCTCGGCCTGGGGCTCCATGCAAGATCTCACCTCGTGGAGTTGCAATGATCATGGGAACGGTGAGGAATCAGCCCAGAACTACACGGGAGGATCTTGTCAATGATCTCAAGGCAGCTGGGACCATAGTCCCCAAGAAAACAATTGGTAACACACTACGCCGTGAAGGACTGAAATCCTGCAGCGCCCGGAAGGTCCCCCTGCTCAAGAAAGCACATATACAGGCCCGTCTGAAGTTCGCCAATGAACATCTGAATGATTCAGAGGAGAACTGGGTGAAAGTGTTGTGGTCAGATGAAACCAAAATCGAGCTCTTTGGCATCAACTCAACTCGCCGTGTTTGGAGGAGGAGGAATGCTGCCTATGACCCCAAGAACACCATCCCCACCGTCAAACATGGAGGTGGAAACATTATGCTTTGGGGGTGTTTTTCTGCTAAGGGGACAGGACAACTTCACCGCATCAAAGGGACGATGGACGGGGCCATGTACAGTCAAATCTTGAGTGAGAACCTCCTTCCCTCAGCCAGGGCATTGAAAATGGGTCGTGGATGGGTATTCCAGCATGACAATGACCCAAAACACACGGCCAAGGCAACAAAGGAGTGGCTCAAGAAGAAGCACATTAAGGAACGTCTGACCTCTGTGATTGCCAACAAGGGTTTTGCCACCAAGTACTAAGTCATGTTTAGTACTAAGTCATTAAAATGCAAATCATTTTATAACATTTTTGACATGCGTTTTTCTGGATTTTGTTGTTGTTATTCTGTCTCTCACTGTTCAAATAAACCTACCATTAAAATTATAGACTGATCATGTCTTTGTCAGTGGGCAAATGTACAAAATCAGCAGGGGATCAAATACTTTTTTCCCTCACTGTATAAACTGGGTGGTTCGAGCCCTGAATGCTGATTGGCTGACAGCCGTGGTATATCAGACCACATACCACGGGTATGACAAAACATGTATTTGTACTGCTCTAATTACGTTGGTAACCAGGTTATAATAGCAATAAGGCACCTTGGTGGTTTGTGGTATATGGCCAATATACCATGGCTAAGGGCTGTATCCAGGTACTCCACGTTGCGTCGTGCTTAAGAGCAGCCCTTAGCAATGGTATATTGGTCATATACCACACCCCCTCGGGCCTTATTGCTTAATTTTACCCTTCTAATACTGGTAAGTAATTTGTATATTCCACACCACCTGAGGTACTAAACATTCACTCATTATGATTTGACTGTTAACTTCCTGTTCTGTCTTCTGGTCACCAGATGCCTCTGGAGATTCCCAACAGGGAGCTCTCCAACAGCATCCTGTCTCTGCAGCCTGAACCAGAAGTGCCTCCCGAGCTCAACCCGCCACGCATGCACTGTTGCTGAGATAACCCTCCACTATATCTCTCCTCTCAACCCTCCACTATATCTCTCCTCTCAACCCCCCCCACTACAACCCCCCCCCACTACAACCCCCCCACTACAACCCCCCCCACTACAACCCCCCCCACTACAACCCCCCACTACAACCCCCCACTACAAACCCCCCACTACAACCCCCCCACTACAACCCCCCCCACTACAACCCCCCCCACTACAACCCCCACTACAACCCCCCACTACAAACCCCCCCACTACAAACCCCCCCCACTACAACCCCCCCCACTACAACCCCCCACTACAATCCCCCCACTACAACCCCCTACAACCCCCCCACTACAACCCCCCACTACAACCCCCACTACAACCCCCAC
>NC_059212.1:45712566-45757566 GCF_020615455.1 Coregonus clupeaformis | reverse complement strand
CTTTGTCATTATTGGGTATTGTGTGTAGATTGATGAGGGGGGGAAAATTAATTTAATCTATTTTAGAATAAGGCTGTAACGTAACAAAATGTGTAAAAAGTCAAGGGGTCTGAATACTTTTCCACTGTATGTGTTTAGAATGATGTTTTGGACCAGTTAGAGTACGTCTTACACAGATAGCTGGTTGTCATTGTGCCTTAGTAATGTTTGAATTGTAAACAATCTGAGGCCTATCAACCAACTGAAATAAATGTTGGAGATAGAAATGTTGGATTGTTTCGAGTCAAGAAGAGTGTCACTGAAATTGGTCTTTGCTTAAATTGGGATTCCATGGAATTATGTCCACATCTGTCTGAAAAAACATGTAGATGTTGTTTTTATCAATGTGCACATAATGGTTTAGGTCAATATGCAATGTTAAGATAGCTTACTTCATATATTAATATCTAACAGGCTTCACGTAATAAGACGCAGAATCCTAAACATACACCCCTGGAGAATAATAGGTGCTTGATATAACAACCAACTTTGTCTGCCAGTTATATTATTTATCATTGATTGGCTAATTTATTCACCTAAAGATTTTGTCCAGTGATATACCTGATCCTGATACCTGTCCAGTAAACTGTAACCCCCAAGGCACTGGTCACTGCTGATTGGCTAGTCAGTACTACTAAGTCAAATACACTAATGCCCTGACACGTCAGCTGACCTGTCCTAATCCTTTAGCCATTGGGGGGATACACAAAAATGGACCTTTTTAGATTAGTGTCTAGGGGTCCCTACTTCATAAATAACTCTCATTTAACCAGCGCTGTTCTGTTATTGTTTTTATTTTTACTGCTTGATTATTGGGGTCCCTTCTAGGACCTTGATTATTGGGGTCCCTTCTAGGACCAGATTCAAGTCTTTAGAGTTCATGCAAGCAAGGCTTTTGTGGTTTTTACTTGGAAGTGTTTCAATGCTTAGTTTTGGGGTGCATATGGTAATGGTTACATGCAGGGGTGGAATTGGGAAAATGAACAGAATTCCTTGTAATATGACAGTGGTGACTTACCACTCCTGGTTACATGTTTTAGATTGTTAGAATGGGAAGTTAACAGATCAAGTATCAATCAATTTAAAAGATTATAAGGTTGATTCATTGAGATCAGATATTAAACACTAACCCCAGTTAACAATAAACATGGCATTAACCATGATCTCTGTCCTACAGACAAGCCTTACTATACTGTCCTGTGTCAGATGACATATCCTCTTTACCATGCAGTCACTAACATACAGTACATGCTTTAAAGATGGAGGACTGTACTTTGGATCAGGATTGGCGTCAATACGAATTGAAGTCAGTCAATTCAGGAAGTGATATTAATTAAAAATCCAAACATGTAAAAACGCTTAAGATAAATATCTTCTCCTTTTCAGACTACCCAGAAGTCACTGAAAATAGATGCCCTTTTTCAGTTTACTTTCTGAATTCACTGACAGTTATAAATACCAATCCCTGCTTTATATTAAACAATTAGTTATTTGGAAGATAAAAACTGTTGGCATGTTTTTAAGTGGATTTATGGTATTTATAACTTGTGGTGTTCTTTAACTAATGAAGTGAAAATAAAGAGATATATTTATTACCAACTACTGTCAAAGACGATTTCTTTCTTGTATTTTTCTTTTAAATACACTGAACAAAAATATACATGTAAAGTTTTGGTCCCATGTTTCATGAGCTGAAATAAAAGATCCCAGAAATGTTCCATACGCACAAAAAGCTTATTTCTCTCCAATTTTGTTCACAAATTTGTTTACAACCCTGTTAGTGAACATCCATCCACCTGACAGGTGTGGCATATCAATAAGCTGATTAAACAGCATGATCATTACACAGGTGCACCTTGTGCTGGGGACAATAAAGGCCACTCTAAAATCTGCAGTTTTGTCACACAGCACAATGCCACAGATGTCTCATGTTTTCAGGGATCGTGCAATTGGCATGCTGACTGCAGGAATGTCCACCAGAGCTGTTGCCAGAGAATACGCTGGGCCAAGGGCTAATTGTGCGCTGGGCCAAGGGATCTTTTATTTCAGTTCATGAAACATAGGACCAACACTTTACATGTTGGGTTTATATTTTTGTTAATTGTATGTTGTTACGTTACCATCTACTCAGGGGTGTGTTCGGTGTTTGTGAGAAACAAAGCGCATGCGCCCCGGTTAGGAACCACGGCAGGCGTCAACCAGGCTCGAGACCGCAAGGTCATGGTTAGAAGGGATACAGTTTTTGTGAAATTCAAACGCACCGCAAATGTGTTTTTTTGTTGTTGCATTTTTAGCTATCCCCAAAACCCTTTTTATACCCTTAACCTAATTCTCCTAACCTGCTACGTTAATTATCCTAACCTGCTGCGTGAATTCTAACCTGCCACGAAAAGTCAAATCCGACAAAAGCTGTATACCATCTAGTCAAACAGACCGCAGCGACGGAAGGAGTGGGAAAGGGCAAAAGACGGAGAGCCGCAGACACACGGACAGACGGGGGCCCAGAGAGAGAGAGAGAGAGAGAGAGGGAGGACGAGAGGAATGTAGGAATCATATCAGGGAATAAGAATACGGCTGGATTAATTTATATCCAAACCTTACAATAAACTACACTGCAGATGCCATCTGTCTCGCATCGGTTTCTTTAGGCTACGATAATCTCGTTTATTTCAGCGATTCTTTCAAGGAGACGGAGCGGAGCCACCGGACTGCTGGTACCGTAGAGGGGAGTACAATGACAACCTGGTGAATGTAGCCGATGATATCTATCTAAACAGACGGAATGGAATAAAACTGCGAATAGCCCAAAGGTCCGGGGTGCGCATCCCCAACCCGGGAGTGATGAGAAAAACAGCCGGGAGACAGGACTGTGTTTCCGCTGCTGTCGCCTGTCAAAGGTATTATTTATGTGTGTCGTGGACTGATCATTTGTTGATCCATCAACCCCCTCCCCTCCTCCACATCTTCTCCACCGGTGTCGTCTGAGTGTTGTACTATGGAGCGCGCCAATGGCTCTGGAACCAGCGAACCCACCAAACCGCCAAACCACCAGTTGGAGAAGAAACGGTTAAACCGAGCACCGTCTCCGGCCAGGCCGTTCCTGAAGGATGTCCGCTCCTCGACCAAACCAGCGGCTATCGTACCAAAATCTCCCAAACTGACCAAGCAGCAGCACTCATCTTCCCCAGTGGCCTTATCATCCAATCAAAGCCGCATCTCCAGGCGCACCGCAACCGGAGCGAAGGACAACAAACCAGCCGCGGTGAAAAGTCACAGCACCAAGTCTTCGACAGTCACGAAAAAGACCGTTAAGGTCATTCAACATGCGGCGCTGGAACCTAAACCGACCACTGCAAGCTCCAGCAAACCGCTCCCGGACAACAGCAACAGTCCACACCTCGCCCTCAAAGCCAAGAAGAGTAAAATAGCAGCTCTGACCGCGTCTCACCGCGGCCCGCTCAGCCTTGGCTCCCCAATCCGCGTCCCAACCGGTGCTACCCCCCACGGCAGCAGGGTCAGTCAGACCGACAGTAGCTCCGATCTCTCCGACTGTCCCTCCGAACCCCTATCCGACGAACAGCGCCTGGCCGCGGCCGAAAGCAGCGATGGGGAGTCGGGAGGCTCTGGCTCCGGGGCCAGCAACAGGAATCAGGTGGATTATCCTCTGCAGTCGGCAGCATTAGTGCCAGACGCGGCCGGAGCGGTAGGGGCTACTGCGGGTAGTGTTGCTGGTTCATTCCGCACCGCGGAGGGTAGCCCGGCGGCTGATGGGAAAGGCGGCATGTCTCAGGCTCCAGGAGAAGGTGCTCACGGTCACGGAGGAGAGGGGAGTGAACAGGAGAAAGCGTCAACAAGCGCACCATTTATAAAACTGGAATGCAGCAAGGAGATAATCGAGGAGGATTTATTACGGGAAATAGAAGATCTTCGTTCTGAAAACGAGTACCTCAAGGTAAAAGAGGCTGCAGGAATGATTTATGTTTCTCCAAAGTTATTATCATATTGTCTGTTAGCCTATGTATTATTAATACATTGTTTGTAATGCATACTGTGGTTTCTGCATCACCCATTGCTGTTCTGTTGGCTGCTCTCATAGTAATACTGCCAATCCAGTACGGCCATTCTACTGCCCATTGATTATAGTGTTGTCTTTGCAGCCAGTGATTCACTGTATCACTGTTTGAAAAGCTTCAGTGATTCCCCCACTGCTGGTTTGCACCGACATGTACCTGCCATTCCTCTTCATATAGTTGACTACCCTCTGGTAGTTGGTAGTGTTCTCTCACTGGATCATGGCGTATCATCAAGTTATTTCTGTTAGGACTATTAAAATTAACCCCATTGTTGTCAGGAAATATCAGAAAACAATCATGTTGTCCGACCTACATCAGTTTCATATTGCATAGGAATGAAGTAGATTTCGAATTGTAAAAAAATCTGTCCTCCAAATTCACTACGTGATCAAAAGTATGTGGACACCCGCTCGTCGAACATCTCATTCCAAAATCATGGACATTAATATTGAGTTGGTCCCCCCTTTGCTGCTATAACAGCCTCCACTCTTCTGGGAAGGCTTTCCACTAGATGTTGGAACATTGCTGCGGGGACTTGCTTCCATTCAGCCACAAGCATTATTGAGGTCGGGCACTGATGTTGGGCGATTAGGCCTGGCTCGCAGTCGGCGTTCCAGTTCATCCCAAAGGTGTTCTATGGGGTTGAGGTCAGGGCTCTGTGCAGGCCAGTCAAGTTCTTCCACACCGATCTCGACAAACCATTTCTGTATGGACCTCGCTTTGTGCGTGGGGGCATTGGCATGCTAAAACAGGAACTGGCCTTCCCAAAACTGTTGCCACAAAGTTGGAAGCACAGAATTGTCTAGAATCTCATAGTATGGTGTAGCGTTAAGATTTCCCTTCACTAAAACTAAGGGGCCTAGCCCGAACCATGAAAAACAGCCCCAGACTATTATTCCTCCTCCACCAAACTTTACAGTTGGCATTATGCATTGGGGCAGGTAGCGTTCTTCTGGCATCCACCAAACCCAAATTAGTCTGTTGGACTGCCAGATGATGAAGCGTGATTCATCACTCCAGAGAACGCGATTCCACTGCTCCAGAGTCCAATGGCGGCGAGCTTTACACCACTCCAGCTGATGCTTGGCATTGCGCATGGTGATCTTAGGCTGCTCGGCCATGGAAACACATTTCATGAAGCTCCAGATGAACAGTTTTTGTGCTGACGTTGCTTCAAGAGACAGTTTGGAACTCGGTAGTGAGTGTTGCAACCAAGGACAGACGATTTGTATGCGCGACGAGCTTCAGCACTTGGCGGTCCCGTTCTGTGAATTTGTGTGGCCTACCACTTTGCGGCTGAGCCGTTGTTGCTCCTAGACGTTTCCACTTCACAATAACAGAACTTACAGTTGACCGGGGCAGCTCTAGCAGGGGCAGAAATTTACGAACTGACTTGCCATGTTGAAAGTCATTGAGCTCTCCAGTAAGGCCATTCTACTGCCAATGTTTGTCTATGGGGATTACAATGGGTGTGGCTGAAATAGTCGAATCCACTAATTTGAAAGGGTGTCCACATACTTTTGAATATATAGTGTATGATGACATCAAAGGATTCTAAACTAGTACACACACATACACGAAATCCAATTTAAAATGTTCAAACAAACCATTTTTCCAATGGGGGGGTTAAATGGATGGATTCATCATGTCTGTTTGTCCTAACTTGATCTCTAGCTCTCCTCTCCTCTCCTCTCCTCTCCTCTCCTCTCCTCTCCTCTCCTCTCCTCTCCTCTCCTCTCCTCTCCTCTCCTCTCCTCTCTTCCCCTCCTCTCCTCTCCTCTCCCTCCCTCCCCTCCTCTCCTCTCCTCTCCTCTCCCTCTCCTCTCCTCTCCTCTCCTCTCCTCTCCCTCTCCTCTCCTCCTCCTCTCCTCTCCTCTCCTCTCCTCTCCTCTCCTCTCCTCTCCCCTCCCCTCCCCTCCCCTCCCCTCCCCTCCTCTCCTCTCCTCTCCTCTCCTCTCCTCTCCTCTCCTCTCCTCTCCCCTCTTCATAATGGGCCAGTCCCAGAGGACCTGATAACTGTCAGATGTCCAGGGGTAGACGTAACATAGTAAACTCCAATTAGTATGATATGTTACGTTTCGTATCTATTTATTTGTGGATGTCCATCATCCATTTCGTATGCTATGTTACGAACGATCCCACATTTACTCCTGAGGTGCTGACCTGTTGCACCCTCTACAGCCACTGTGATTATTATTTGACCCTGCTGGTCATCTATGAATGTTTGACGATCTTGAAGAACAATCTGGCCTTAATTGCCATGTACTCTTATAATCTCTACCTGGCACAGCCAGAAGAGGACTGGCCACCCCTCAGAGCCTGGTTCCTCTCTAGGTTTCTTCCTAGGTTCCTGCCTTTCTAGGGAGTTTTTCCTAGCCATCGTGCTTCTACATCTGCATTTGCTTGCTGTTTGGGGTTTTAGGCTGGGCTTTGTACAATCTGCTAATGTAAAAAGAGCTTTATAAATACATTTGATTTGATGATATGTTACGAATTTGCAAAACGTATATGTTACGAATTCCAATTTCTTGTGGCTAAAGTTAGCTAGGTGGCTAAGTGGCTAACGCTAACGTAAGCTAGGTGGCTAATGTTAGCTAGGCTAGGGGTAAGGGTTAAGGTTAGGGTTGGGAGTTAAGTTAAAGCTGCAATATGTAACTTTTTGGGTGACCCGACCAAATTCACATAGAAATGTGAGTTATAGATCTGTCATTGCCATTGAAAGCAAGTCTGTTCTATGTGCGCTATATCTATGCTTCCTGTTCTTAAGTTTACTTTAGGTTTTGTACACCAGCTGAAAATACGATATTTTTGGTTATGGAAAATACATTTCACAGCGGTTTAGATGGTACAATGATTTTCTACACTATACTTGCTTGTTTTGTCACATAAACTGAAATTAGGCAAACTATCAGAATTTTAGCAACCATGAAATGGCAGAGCGATTTCTGCATAGTGCACCTTTAAAGGGTTAGGGGAAGGGTTATCTAACATGCTAAACAGTTGCAAAGTAGCTACAAAATAGTAAGTAGAAAAGTTGCTAAAATGCTAAAGTTGTCCGTGATGAGATTCAAACACGCAATCTTTGGGTTGCTAGACGTTCATGTTATATTCCTACCTATCCACCCTCCTTTGGGTTGCTAGACGTTCATGTTATATTCCTACCCATCCACCCTCCTTTGGGTTGCTAGACGTTCATGTTATATTCCATCCACCCTCCTTTGGGTTGCTAGACGTTCATGTTATATTCCTACCCATCCACCCTCCTTTGGGTTGCTAGACGTTCATGTTATATTCCTACCCATCCACCCTCCTTTGGGTTGCTAGACGTTCATGTTATATTCCTACCCATCCACCCTCCTTTGGGTTGCTAGACGTTCATGTTATATTCCTACCTATCCACCCTCCTTTGGGTTGCTAGACGTTCATGTTATATTCCTACCGATCCACCCTCCTTTGGGTTGCTAGACGTTCATGTTATATTCCTACCCATCCACCCTCCTTTGGGTTGCTAGACGTTCATGTTATATTCCTACCCATCCACCCTCCTTTGGGTTGCTAGACGTTCATGTTATATTCCTACCCATCCACCCTCCTTTGGGTTGCTAGACGTTCATGTTATATTCCTACCTATCCACCCTCCTTTGGGTTGCTAGACGTTCATGTTATATTCCTACCTATCCACCCTCCTTTGGGTTGCTAGACGTTCATGTTATATTCCTACCGATCCACCCTCCTTTGGGTTGCTAGACGTTCATGTTATATTCCTACCCATCCACCCTCCTTTGGGTTGCTAGACGTTCATGTTATATTCCTACCTATCCACCCTCCTTTGGGTTGCTAGACGTTCATGTTATATTCCTACCTATCCACCCTCCTTTGGGTTGCTAGACGTTCATGTTATATTCCATCCACCCTCCTTTGGGTTGCTAGACGTTCATGTTATATTCCTACCGATCCACCCTCCTTTGGGTTGCTAGACGTTCATGTTATATTCCTACCCATCCACCCTCCTTTGGGTTGCTAGACGTTCATGTTATATTCCTACCTATCCACCCTCCTTTGGGTTGCTAGACGTTCATGTTATATTCCATCCACCCTCCTTTGGGTTGCTAGACGTTCATGTTATATTCCTACCCATCCACCCTCCTTTGGGTTGCTAGACGTTCATGTTATATTCCTACCCATCCATCCCGACCATCCACCCTCCTTTTGTTTTCACCTTAAGTAACCTTCTGTCTTATGTAACCAAACCAAACATAACATATCATACTAATTTGAGTGTCCCGGACTTTTTGTTCACTATGTTAACGTTGTCAGGGGTTCCAACAGTCAGAAAGCTTGGGGCCACAGTCACAAACTCCCTCTCTCCTCTCCTCCCTCTCTCCTCTCCTCCCTCCTCTCCTCTCCTCCCTCTCTCCTCTCCTCCCTCCTCTCCTCCCTCTCTCCTCTCCTCCCTCTCTCCTCTCCTCTCTCCTCTCCTCCTCTCCCTCTTTCCTCTCTCCTCTCCTCCCTCTCTCCTCTCCTCTCCTCCCTCTCTCCTCTCCTCCCTCTCTCCTCTCCTCCTCTCCCTCTTTCCTCTCCTCCCTCTCTCCTCTCCTCTCCTCCCTCTCTCCTCTCCTCCCTCTCTCCTCTCCTCCCTCTCCCTCTTTCCTCTCCCCACTTCTGTCTCTTTCTCTCTCTCTCTCCCTCTCATTCTGTCTCTTTCTCTCTCTCTCCCTCTCATTCTGTCTCTTTCTCTCTCTCTCTCCCTCTCATTCTGTCTCTCTCTCTCTCTCTCTCTCTCTCTCTCTCTCTCTCTCTCTCTCTCTCTCTCTCTCTCTCTCTCTCTCTCTCTCTCTCTCTCTCTCTCTCTCTCTTTATTGGCATTGGGAAACATATGTTAACATTGCCAAAGCAAGTGAAATAGATAATAAACCAAAGTGAAACAAACAATAAATATTAACAGTAAACATTACACTCATAAAAGTTCCAAAGGAAATAAGACATTTCAAATGTCATATTATGTATATATATACAGTGTTATAATGATGTGCAAATAGTTAAAGTACAAAAAGGAAAATAAATCAACATAAATATGGGTTGTATTTACAATGGTGTTTGTTCTTCACTGGTTGCCTTTTTCTTGTGGTAACAGGTCACAGATCTTGCTGCTATGATGGCACACTGTGGTATTTCACCCAATAGATATGGGAGTTTATCCAAATTGGATTTGTTTTCAAATTCTTTGTGGATCTGTGTAATCTGAGGGAAATATGTTTATCTAATATGGTCATACATTTGGCAGGAGGTTAGGAAGTGCAGCTCAGTTTCCACCTCATTTTGTGGGCAGTGTGCACATAGCCGGTCTTCTCTTGAGAGCCAGGTCTGCCTACAGCGACCTTTCTCAATAGCAGGGCTATGCTCACTGAGTCTGTACATAGTCAAAGATTTCCTTAAGTTTGGGTTTTTTATTTTTATTTTTTTATTTCACCTTTATTTAACCAGGTAAGCCAGTTGAGAACAGGTTCTCATTTACAACTGCGACCTGGCCAAGATAAAGCAAAGTAGTGCAATAAAAACAACACAGAGTTACATATGGGGTAAAAAAAAACATAAAGTCAGAAATACAACATAAAATATATATACAGTGTGTGCAAATGTAGCACACTGTATGCTACATTTGCATACAGTGTGCTACAAATGTACAAATGTAGTCACAGTGGTCAGGAATTCTGCCACTGTGTACTCTCTGTTTAGTGCCAAATAGCATTCTAGTTTGCTCTGTTGTTTTGTTAATTCTTTCCAATGTGTCAAGTAATTATATTTTTGTTTTCTCATGATTTGGTTGGGTCTAATTGTGTTGTTGTCCTGGGGCTGTGTGGGGTCTGTTTGTGTTTGTGAACAGAGCCCCAGCACCAGCTTGCTTAGGGGACTCTTCTCCAAGTTCATCTCTCTGTAGGTGATGGCTTCGTTATGGAAGGTTTGGGACTCGCTTTCTTTTAGGTGGTTGTAGAATTTTAACAGCTCTTTTCTGGATTTTGATAGGGTATCGGCCTAATTCTGCTCTGCATGCATTATTTTGTGTTTTACGTTGTACACAGAGGATGTTTTTGCAGAATTCTGCATGCAGAGTCTCAATTTGGTGTTTGTCCCATTTTGTGAATTCTTGGTTGGTGAGCGGACCCCAGACCTCAGAACCATAAAGGGCAATGGGTTCTAGAACTGATTCAAGTATTTTTAGCCAGATCCTAATTGGTATGTCGAATTTTATGTTCCATTTGATGGCATATTGATGGCGTAGAAGGCCCTTCTTGCCTTGTCTCTCAGATCGTTCACAGCTTTGTGGAAGTTACCTGTGGCGCTGATGTTTAGGCCGAGGTATGTATAGTTTTTTGTGTGCTCTAGGGCAACGGCGTCTAGATGGAATTTGTACTTGTGGTCCTCACAACTGGACCTTTTTTGGAACACCATTATTTTTGTCTAATTGAGATTTACTGTCAGGGCCCAAGTCGGACAGAATCTGTGCAGAAGATCTAGGTGCTGTTGTCGGCCCTCCTTGGTTGGTGACAGAAGCAACAGATCATCAGCAAATAGTAGACATTTGACTTCAGATTCTGGAAGTGTGAGGCCGGGTGCTGCAGACTGTTCTAGTGCCCTCGCCAATTCTTTGATATATATGTTGAAGAGGGTTGGGCGTAAGCTGCATCCCTGTCTCACCCCACGGCCCTCTCTCTCTCTCTCTCTCTCTCTCTCTCTCTCTCTCTCTATATATATATATATATATCTCCTCTCCCCCACTCCATAACACAACCACAACTCAGACAGCTCTCTCTTCTATTCCTGCAACATAATACTATCATTAAATCATTAAATCACAAAATCATTATAAGATGATTGAATATTTCAGGGAATAGAAAAGGTAGTTAAATTAAAGCACATTATGCTAGGCAATAGGCCAGTGTGTTTTTAGACTCAGGTCCTCTTTATCAGTGTCAGTGGGTGCTGTAGGTGGGTGTGGTGCAGGAATCAGATGCAGGACGCAGAAAAATAAGTCCAATAGACTTTAGTGAAAAGCACACTCAAATTCACGAGTCAAACGCCCGGAGGCGAGAAAGTCCGCACACAGGCGAAAACCAAAAGGCGCACAAAACAGTGCGTAAATAACCTCCTAACACAGAGGAGGAAAATACGAAATGCACAAGGCAACAGTAGCGCACAAACACGACAGCGAAACAATCACACACAAACACAGACACACACAACGAGAACTAAATAGAACACTAACGAGGACTAACTAGACACAGGTGTACAACATCAAGACCAAACCAAACGAACATGAAACATAGATCGGTGGCAGCTAGTACTCCGGAGACGACGACCGCCGAAGCCTGCCCGAACCAGGAGGAGGAGCAGCCTCGGCCGAAACCGTGACAGTACCCCCCCCTTGACGCGCGGCTCCAGCCGTGCGCCGACCCCGGCCTCGGGGACGACCAGGAAGACGCGGAGCAGGGCGCGCGGGATGGTCCCGGTGGAACTCCGACAGGAGAGATGGGTCTAGGATGTCCCTCCGCGGCACCCAGCACCGCTCCTCCGGGCCGTACCCCTCCCACTCCACGAGATACTGGAGACCCCCCATCCGGCGTCTGGAGTCCAAGATGGACCGAACGGTGTACGCCGGAGCCCCCTCGATGTCCAATGGGGGCGGAGGAGTCTCTCCTATCTCATTGTCCTGGAGTGGACCAGCTACCACCGGCCTGAGAAGAGACACATGGAACGAGGGGTTAATATTCTTATATTCAACAGGTAGATGTAACCTATAACACACCTCGTTCAATCTTCTCAGGACTTTAAAGGGCCCCACAAACCGCCGACCCAGCTTCCGGCAGGGCAGGCGGAGGGGTAGGTTTCTGGTAGAGAGCCAGACTCGATCTCCGGGTGCGTACACCGGCCCCTCACTGCGGTGGAGATCGGCGCCGCCTTGTGACGAGGGACGGCCCGCTGCAGGTGGACGTGGGCAGCGTTCCACGTCTCTTCCGAGCGCCTCATCCAATCATCCACCGCAGGGGCCTCGATCTGGCTCTGCTGCCACGGTGCCAGAACCGGCTGGTAACCTAATACACATTGGAAAGGGGTTAGGTTAGTAGAGGAGTGGCGGAGAGAGTTCTGGGCCATCTCGGCCCAGGGAATGTAACGCGCCCACTCCTCAGGCCGGTCCTGGCAATACGACCTCAGAAACCTACCCACATCCTGGTTGACACGTTCTACCTGCCCGTTACTCTCCGGGTGGTACCCCGAGGTAAGGCTAACCGAGACCCCCAAACGCTCCATAAACGCTCTCCACACACGGGAGGTAAACTGGGGGCCTCGATCAGACACTATATCCTCGGGGACCCCGTAATGCCGGAAGACGTGGGTAAATAGGGCCTCAGCGGTCTGTAGGGCAGTAGGAAGACCCGACATAGGGAGAAGACGACAGGCCTTAGAGAACCGGTCCACAACGACCAGGATGGTGGTATTCCCCTGAGAGAGGGGAAGGTCTGTTACAAAATCCACCGAGAGGTGGGACCATGGTCGTTGTGGAACGGGTAGGGGCTGTAACTTACCCCTGGGCAGATGTCG
This sequence comes from Coregonus clupeaformis, assembly GCF_020615455.1. Classification (NCBI taxonomy): domain Eukaryota; kingdom Metazoa; phylum Chordata; class Actinopteri; order Salmoniformes; family Salmonidae; genus Coregonus; species Coregonus clupeaformis. The sequence goes on along the minus strand of NC_059212.1, from coordinate 45,744,856 downwards.
GGGCGCCTTACACTGGGCGCACACCGAGCAGGAGGAGACGTAAACCCTCACATCCCTAGCCAAAGTAGGCCACCAGTATTTAGTGCTAAGGCAATGCACTGTCCGGCCAATACCCGGATGTCCAGAGGAGGGTGACGTGTGAGCCCAGTAGATGAGTCGATCCCGAATCTCGAGCGGAACGTACTTCCGACCCTCAGGACATTGTGGAGGGCTGGGGTCGGTACGCAACGCTCGCTCGATCTCGGCATCGACCTCCCACACCACCGGTGCCACAAGGCAAGACTCCGGTAGTATGGGAGTAGGCTCAACGGACCTCTCCTCCGTGTCATACCGCCGGGACAGTGCATCTGCCTTGCCATTCTGGGACCCAGGGATGTACGTGATTTTAAATACGAACCTGGTGAGAAACATACTCCATCGAGCCTGGCGAGGGTTCAGTCTCCTCGCTGCCCGGATGTACTCCAGGTTCCGATGGTCAGTCAAAATGAGGAAAGGGTGTTGAGCCCCCTCAAGCCAATGTCTCCACACCTTAAGGGCCTGAACTACAGCTAACAGCTCCCTGTCCCCAACGTCATAGTTACGCTCCGCCGGGCTGAGCTTTTTGGAGTAAAAAGCACAGGGGCGGAGTTTAGGTGGCGAGCCGGACCGTTGAGAGAGCACGGCCCCTATACCAGCCTCAGACGCGTCCACCTCAACCTGAAAGGGAATTGTGGGATCCGGATGTGCCAGCACTGGAGCCGACGTAAACAGGTCCTTCAGTCTCCCAAAGGCCCTGTCCGCATCAGCTGACCACTGCAGGCGCACCGGACCCCCTTTCAGAAGGGACGTGATGGGAGCTGCCACCTGTCCAAAACCCCGGATAAACCTCCGGTAGTAATTCGCAAAGCCCAAGAACTGCTGCACCTCTTTTACAGTGATTGGAGTTTGCCAATTACGCACAGCGGACACACGATCCACCTCCATTCTCACCCCTGACGCGGACAACCGATAACCCAAAAAGGAGACCGACTCCTGGAAAAACAGACATTTCTCTGCCTTGACATATAGGTCGTGCTCCAACAGCCTCCTCAATACACGTCGCACCAGGGTTACATGCTCGGCTCGGGTAGACGAGTACACCAGAATATCATCAATGTACACGACCACCCCTTGTCCCTGCATATCCCGGAAAATGTCATCTACGAAGGATTGAAAGACTGATGGAGCATTCATCAACCCATATGGCATGACAAGATATTCGAAATGACCTGACGTGGTACTAAACGCTGTTTTCCATTCATCGCCCTCCCTAATGCGCACCAAGTTATACGCGCTCCTGAGATCCAATTTTGTGAAAAACCCGCGCCCCATGCAATGACTCCGTCATGGTCGCAATCAGAGGGAGTGGATAACTGTATTTCACAGTAATCTGATTGAGACCACGGTAATCAATGCACGGGCGCAACCCTCCATCTTTCTTTTTCACAAAAAGAAACTCGAAGAGGCGGGGGAAGTGGAAGTCCGAATGTATCCCTGTCTCAAAGATTCGGCTATGTAAGTCTCCATAGCTTTTCTCTCCTCTTGAGACAAAGGATACACATGGCTCCGTGGGAGCGCTGCTCCTGCCTGGAGATCAATCGCACAATCCCCTGTCTATGGGGGAGGCAACTGCGTCGCCCTAGTTTTGCTAAACACAAGAGCTAAATCCCCATATTCAGGCGGAATGTGCAGTGCGGGCACTTGGTTTGGACTTTCCACCGAAGTCGCCCCCACGGAAACACCCAGACATCGCCCCTCACACTGAGCAGACCACCCATCGAGAGCCCTCTGTTGCCACGAAATAGCAGGGTTATGGGTGCTTAACCAGGGAATTCCCAGCACCACTGGGTACGCAGGAGAGTCGATCAGATACAGCTGTATAGTCTCTTCATGACCCCCCTGCGCACACATCCTAAGTGGCGCTGTGACCTCCCTGATCAACCCCGACCCCAACGGGCGGCTATCTAAGGCATGAACGGGAAAAGGTTTGTCAACAGGTAGGAGAGGGATCCCTAACTCTAAACAAAACTTTCGATCAACAAAATTCCCAGCTGCGCCTGAATCTACTAGCGCCTTATGCTGGGAATGAGGTGCAACCTGTGGAAAACCAACAGGTATACAAAAGTGCGCAACAGAAAGCTCTGGGTAAGTGGGGCTTCTACTCACCTGGGAGGCCCCCCCAGTGCGTGGCCTGTTGTCTTCTCCCCCGGAGAACCCTCCCCAGCACCTGGCCGCAGTGTGCCCTCCACGACCGCACTTGGTGCAGGAGACAGGCCCCCTCGGGCTCCTCCTCCTCCGTTCTCTAGCGCCGGCACCCCCGAGCTCCATAGGGCTCGGCTCGGAGGTGCTGGAGGGCGTCCCCCTCGGGACGTCCACGGGTGGCCAGCAGGGTGTCTAAACGGATGGACATATCAACCAACTGGTTGAAAGTCAGATGGGTATCCCTGCAGGCCAACTCTCGTTGAACGTCCTCCCGGAGGCTACACCGAAAATGGTCGATGAGAGCCTGTTCATTCCACCCTGCATCCGCCGCTAGAGTCCGGTACTCTAAAGCAAACGCTTGTGCGCTCCTCCTCCCCTGTCTCAAGTGGACTAGTCGCTCCCCCGCCGCTTTGCCCTCAGGTGGATGGTCAAACACGGCCTTGAAGCGGCGGGAGAACTCGGCGTAGGAGATGGTGTTGGCGTCCATCTTCCTACACTCAGCGTTAGCCCACTCCAACGCCTTTCCCGAGAGACAGGAGATGAGGGCGGAAACGCTCTCGTGTCCCGAGGGCACCGGGTGTACAGTGGCCAGGTAGAGCTCCACCTGCAGGAGGAACCCCTGACACCCGGCAGCTGTTCCGTCATACGCCCTCGGGAGCGAGAGCCGAATCCTCCTGGGTTCCGGACCTGGGACTGGTGGACCGGCCGATGGGATGGGCAGGGTAGGTGGAGGTGTGGATACCCTGCTGGCTTCCCATCGGTGCAGGGTGTTGATCACGTCCTGTAGAGCGGTCTCCAGTTGTCTTATCTGGCCATCTTGCCAATGGATATGCTCCTCGAGCGACACAGGTGTCACGGCCGATCCTGCTGATTCCATTATGGTGTGTGATTCTGTCAGTGGGTGCTGTAGGTGGGTGTGGTGCAGGAATCAGATGCAGGACGCAGAAAAATAAGTCCAATAGACTTTAGTGAAAAGCACACTCAAAATAACGAGTCAAACGCCCGGAGGCGAGAAAGTCCGCACACAGGCGAAAACCAAAAGGCGCACAAAACAGTGCGTAAATAACCTCCTAACACAGAGGAGGAAAATACGAAATGCACAAGGCAACAGTAGCGCACAAACACGACAGCGAAACAATCACACACAAACACAGACACACACAACGAGAACTAAATAGAACACTAACGAGGACTAACTAGACACAGGTGTACAACATCAAGACCAAACCAAACGAACATGAAACATAGATCGGTGGCAGCTAGTACTCCGGAGACGACGACCGCCGAAGCCTGCCCGAACCAGGAGGAGGAGCAGCCTCGGCCGAAACCGTGACAATCAGTATGGGTTGATCATGTTAAGGATCATGTCTGTTGATAATGTTTAGGGTCATGTCGGTTGATAATGTTTAGGATCATGTCGGTTGATAATGTTTAGGGTCATGTCGGTTGATAATGTTTAGGATCATGTCAGTTGATAATGTTTAGGATCACGTTGGTTGATAATGTTTAGGGTCATGTCGGTTGATAATGTTTAGGGTCATGTCGGTTGATAATGTTTAGGATCATGTCGGTTGATAATGTTTAGGATAATGTCGGTTGATAATGTTTAGGATCATGTCGGTTGATAATGTTTAGGATCACGTCGGTTGATAATGTTTAGTCATTGTGAGAAAGCACATTGACAACTTTTACACTAATCACCCTTTCCACTTCAAGTCGCTGCATTGACAAGCGGATTCCAGAGCAGACGCTATCCACCGTGCAAATCAAACATCAAACAAGATTAGCTCAGGAACTGAATACTTTACTGAGTTTCACAGCTAATAACAGTTCACTGATGTAGTAAACTACTACCGAGATAAGAAAATGCTCTGTGTCAAGTAAACATAGTATCTAACCTGTCCATTGATTTAAGTGACCCTCTGAATTTCCATTAGTCAGCTCCTCCAGAAAATTACAGGGGATCAGCTTCTCTTCTATATTCTAGATATTACAGGCTACCCTACCATTACAGGCTACTCTACCTGTAAAGGCTACCCTACCTGTAAAGGCTACTCTACCTGTAAAGGCTACTCTACCTGTAAAGGCTACCCTACCTGTAAAGGCTACTCTACCCTACCTGTAAAGGCTACTCTACCTGTAAAGGCTACCCTACCTGTAAAGGCTACTCTACCTGTAAAGGCTACTCTACCTGTAAAGGCTACCCTACCTGTAAAGGCTACTCTACCCTACCTGTAAAGGCTACTCTACCTGTAAAGGCTACCCTACCTGTAAAGGCTACTCTACCTGTAAAGGCTACTCTACCTGTAAAGGCTACCCTACCTGTAAAGGCTACTCTACCTGTAAAGGCTACCCTACCTGTAAAGGCTACTCTACCTGTAAAGGCTACTCTACCTGTAAAGGCTACTCTACCTGTAAAGGCTACTCTACCTGTAAAGGCTACCCTACCTGTAAAGGCTACTCTACCTGTAAAGGCTACTCTACCTGTAAAGGCTACCCTACCTGTAAAGGCTACTCTACCTGTAAAGGCTACTCTACCTGTAAAGGCTACCCTACCTGTAAAGGCTACTCTACCTGTAAAGGCTACCCTACCTGTAAAGGCTACTCTACCCTACCTGTAAAGGCTACTCTACCTCTAAAGGCTACCCTACCTGTAAAGGCTACTCTACCTGTAAAGGCTACCCTACATGTAAAGGCTACTCTACCTGTAAAGGCTACTCTACCTGTAAAGGCTACCCTACCTGTAAAGGCTACTCTACCTGTAAAGGCTACCCTACCTGTAAAGGCTACTCTACCCTACCTGTAAAGGCTACTCTACCTGTAAAGGCTACTCTACCTGTAAAGGCTACTCTACCTGTAAAGGCTACCCTACCTGTAAAGGCTACTCTACCTGTAAAGGCTACTCTACCTGTAAAGGATACCCTACCTGTAAAGGCTACTCTACCCTACCTGTAAAGGCTACTCTACCTGTAAAGGCTACCCTACCTGTAAAGGCTACTCTACCTGTAAAGGCTACCCTACCTGTAAAGGCTACTCTACCCTACCTGTAAAGGCTACTCTACCTGTAAAGGCTACCCTACCTGTAAAGGCTACTCTACCCTACCTGTAAAGGCTACTCTACCTGTAAAGGCTACCCTACCTGTAAAGGCTACCCTACCCTACCTGTAAAGGCTACCCTACCCTACCTGTAAAGGCTACTCTACCTGTAAAGGCTACTCTACTCTACCTGTAAAGGCTACCCTACCTGTAAAGGCTACTCTACCCTACCTGTAAAGGCTACCCTACCTGTAAAGGCTACCCTACCTGTAAAGGCTACCCTACCTGTAAAGTCTACCCTACCTGTAAAGGCTACTCTACCTGTAAAGGCTACTCTACCTGTAAAGGCTACCCTACCTGTAAAGGCTACTCTACCTGTAAAGGCTACCCTACCTGTAAAGGCTACTCTACCCTACCTGTAAAGGCTACTCTACCTGTAAAGGCTACTCTACTCTACCTGTAAAGGCTACTCTACCTGTAAAGGCTACTCTACCTGTAAAGGCTACCCTACCTGTAAAGGCTACTCTACCTGTAAAGGCTACTCTACCTGTAAAGGCTACCCTACCTGTAAAGGCTACTCTACCCTACCTGTAAAGGCTACTCTACCTGTAAAGGCTACCCTACCTGTAAATGCTACTCTACCTGTAAAGGCTACTCTACCTGTAAAGGCTACTCTACCTGTAAAGGCTACTCTACCTGTAAAGGCTACCCTACCTGTAAAGGCTACTCTACCTGTAAAGGCTACTCTACCTGTAAAGGCTACCCTACCTGTAAAGGCTACTCTACCTGTAAAGGCTACTCTACCTGTAAAGGCTACCCTACCTGTAAAGGCTACTCTACCTGTAAAGGCTACTCTACCTGTAAAGGCTACCCTACCTGTAAAGGCTAATCTACCCTACCTGTAAAGGCTACTCTACCTGTAAAGGCTACCCTACCTGTAAAGGCTACTCTACCTGTAAAGGCTACCCTACCTGTAAAGGCTACTCTACCTGTAAAGGCTACTCTACCTGTAAAGGCTACTCTACCCTACCTGTAAAGGCTACTCTACCTGTAAAGGCTACTCTACTCTACCTGTAAAGGCTACTCTACCTGTAAAGGCTACTCTACCTGTAAAGGCTACCCTACCTGTAAAGGCTACTCTACCTGTAAAGGCTACTCTACCTGTAAAGGCTACCCTACCTGTAAAGGCTACTCTACCCTACCTGTAAAGGCTACTCTACCTGTAAAGGCTACTCTACCTGTAAAGGCTACCCTACCTGTAAAGGCTACTCTACCTGTAAAGGCTACTCTACCTGTAAAGGCTACCCTACCTGTAAAGGCTACTCTACCTGTAAAGGCTACCCTACCTGTAAAGGCTACTCTACCCTACCTGTAAAGGCTACCCTACCTGTAAAGGCTACCCTACCTGTAAAGGCTACTCTACCTGTAAAGGCTACCCTACCTGTAAAGGCTACTCTACCCTACCTGTAAAGGCTACTCTACCTGTAAAGGCTACCCTACCTGTAAAGGCTACTCTACCCTACCTGTAAAGGCTACTCTACCTGTAAAGGCTACCCTACCTGTAAAGGCTACCCTACCCTACCTGTAAAGGCTACCCTACCTGTAAAGGCTACTCTACCCTACCTGTAAAGGCTACTCTACCCTACCTGTAAAGGCTACTCTACCTGTAAAGGCTACTCTACTCTACCTGTAAAGGCTACCCTACCTGTAAAGGCTACTCTACCCTACCTGTAAAGGCTACTCTACCCTACCTGTAAAGGCTACCCTACCTGTAAAGGCTACCCTACCTGTAAAGGCTAGCCTACCTGTAAAGTCTACCCTACCTGTAAAGTCTACCCTACCTGTAAAGGCTACCCTACCTGTAAAGGCTACTCTACTCTACCTGTAAAGGCTACCCTACCTGTAAAGGCTACTCTACCCTACCTGTAAAGGCTACTCTACCCTACCTGTAAAGGCTACCCTACCTGTAAAGGCTACCCTACCTGTAAAGGCTACCCTACCTGTAAAGGCTACTCTACCCTACCTGTAAAGTCTACTCTACCTGTAAAGGCTACTCTACCCTACCTGTAAAGGCTACTCTACCCTACCTGTAAAGGCTTCCCTACCTGTAAAGGCTACTCTACCCTACCTGTAAAGGCTACTCTACCTGTAAAGGCTACTCTACTCTACCTGTAAAGGCTACTCTACCCTACCTGTAAAGGCTACTCTACTCTACTCTACCTGTAAAGGCTACCCTACCTGTAAAGGCTACTCTACCTGTAAAGGCTACTCTACCCTACCTGTAAAGGCTACTCTACTCTACCTGTAAAGGCTACTCTACCTGTAAAGTCTACTCTACCTGTAAAGGCTACTCTACTCTACCTGTAAAGGCTACTCTACTCTACCTGTAAAGTCTACTCTACCTGTAAAGTCTACTCTACCTGTAAAGGCTACTCTACTCTACCTGTAAAGGCTACTCTACTCTACCTGTAAAGGCTACTCTACTCTACCTGTAAAGTCTACTCTACCTGTAAAGTCTACTCTACCTGTAAAGGCTACTCTACCTGTAAAGTCTACTCTACCTGTAAAGTCTACTCTACTCTACCTGTAAAGTCTACTCTACTCTACCTGTAAAGGCTACTCTACCTGTAAAGGCTACTCTACCTGTAAAGGCTACTCTACTCTACCTGTAAAGTCTACTCTACTCTACCTGTAAAGGCTACTCTACCTGTAAAGGCTACTCTACTCTACCTGTAAAGGCTACCCTACTCTACTCTACTCTACTCTACTCTACTCTACTCTACTCTACTCTACTCTACTCTACACTACTCTACTCTACTCTACTCTACTCTACACTACTCTACCCTACTCTACTCTACTCTACTCTACACTACTCTACCCTACTCTACTCTACTCTACTCTACTCTACTCTACTCTACTCTACCCCTACCCTACTCTACACTACTCTACCCTACTCTACTCTACTCTACCCTACTCTACACTACTCTACCCTACTCTACTCTACTCTACTCTACTCTACACTACTCTACTCTACTCTACTCTAGTCTACTCTACTCTACTCTACCCTACTCTACTCTACTCTACACTACTCTACACTACTCTACTCTACTCTACTCTACTCTACTCTACCCTACCCTACTCTACACTACTCTACCCTACTCTACTCTACTCTACTCTACTCTACTCTACCCTACTCTACTCTACACTACTCTACCCTACTCTACTCTACTCTACTCTACACTACTCTACCCTACTCTACTCTACTCTACCCTACTCTACTCTACTCTACTCTACACTACTCTACCCTACACTACTCTACCCTACTCTACTCTACACTACACTACACTACTCTACTCTACTCTACCCCTACTCTACACTACTCTACCCTACTCTACTCTACTCTACTCTACTCTACACTACTCTACTCTACTCTACTCTACTCTACTCTACTCTACTCTACCCTACTCTACTCTACTCTACACTACTCTACACTACTCTACTCTACTCTACTCTACTCTACCCTAATCTACTGTACTCTAAAGATTTGGAGCACCTTAAATAACATTTTGGAAAAAAAAGCAAACTCAGCTCCATCATTCATTGAATCAGATGGCTCATTCATCACAAAACCTACTGATATTGCCAACTACTTTAATTATTTTTTCATTGGCAAGATTAGCAAACTTAGGCATGACATGCCAGCAACAAATGCTGACACTACACATCCAAGTATATCTGACCAAATTATGAAAGACAGGCATTGTAATTTTGAATTCTGTAAAGTGAGTGTGGACGAGGTCAACAAATGATTGTTGTCTATTAACAATGACAAGCCACCGGGGTCTGACAACTTGGTTGGAAAATTGCTGAGGATAATAGCGGACGATATTGCCACTCCTAGTGTCACGATCGTCTTCTTGTGAGATATTGGACCAAGGCGCAGCGTGTGCAAAATACATCTCTTTATTATGGAAGAGAGAAAAAACACGAAACCGAACACTATCCAAAACTTACAAAACAACAAACGACCGTGAAGCTAAAGAACGTAAGTGCACAGACAAGCAACAAACGTTCAACATAGACAATTACCCACCAACACATGATGCCCATGGCTGCCTTAAATATGGCTCCCAATTAGAGACAATAAACCACAGCTGTCTCCAATTGAGAACCAATCTAGGCAGCCATCAACATACAAACACCTAGACAAGACATTACCCCATAAACCTACAAACCCCTAGACAAACCAAAACACATACTTCACCATGTCACACCCTAACCTAACTAAAATATTAGTGAAAACAAAGATAACTAAGGCCAGGGTGTGATATAACCCCCCCTTAAGGTGCGAACTCCGGGCGCACCTGCATAAAGTCTAGGGGAGGGTCTGGGTGGGCGTCTGTCCACGGTGGCGGCTCTGGCACTGGTCGTGGTCCCCACCCCACCATAGTCACTACCCGCTTACGTAGCCTCCTCCAAATGACCACCCTCCAACTTAACCCCACTGGATTAAGGGGCAGCACCGGACTAAGGGGCAGCACCGGACTAAGGGGCAGCACCGGACTAAGGGGCAGCACCGGACTAAGGGGCAGCACCAGGATAAGGGGCAGCACCAGGATAAGGAGCAGCACCAGGATAAGGAGCAGCACCAGGATAAGGGGCAGCACCAGGATAAGGGGCAGCACCGGGCTAAGGGGCAGCACCGGACTGAATGGCGGATCCTGGCTGGCTGGCTCTGGCGGATCCTGGCTGGCTGGCGGATCCTGGCTGGACGGCTCTGGCGGATCCCGGCTGGACGGCTCTGGCGGATCCTGGCTGGACGGCTCTGGCGGATCCTGGCTGGACGGCTCTGGCGGATCCTGGCTGGACGGCTCTGGCGGATCCTGGCTGGACGGCTCATGGCTGGCTGACGGATCTGGCTGCTCATGGCTGGCGGAAGGCTCTGGCTGATCCTGTCTGGCGGAAGGCTCTGGCTGATCCTGTCTGGCGGAAGGCTCTGGCTGATCCTGTCTGGCGGAAGGCTCTAGCGGCTCCTGTCTGGCGGAAGGCTTTGGCTGATCCTGTCTGGTGGAAGGCTCTGGCTGATCCTGTCTGGCGGAAGGCTCTAGCGGCTCCTGTCTGGCGGACGGCTCTGAAGGCTCATGGCAGACGGGCGGCTTAGCAGGCTCAGTACAGACGGGCAGTTCATGCAGCGCTTGGCAGACGGACAGTTCAGACGGCGTTGGGCAGACGGGCAGTCCAGGCGCCGTTAGGCAGACGGCAGACTCTGGCCGCCGAGACGCACATAAGGCCTAGTGCGTGGTGCCGGAACTGGAGGTACCGGGCTGAGGACACGCATCTCAGGTCTAGTGCGGGAGAAGGAACAGGGCATGCTGGACCCTGGGGACGCACATAAGGCCTAGTGCGTGGTGCCGGAACTGGTGGTCCCGGGCTGAGGACACGCATCTCAGGGCTAGTGCGGGGAGCAGGAACAGGCCGGACCGGGCTGGCGACGCGCACCGTAGGTTTGGTGCGAGAGGCCGGAACAGGCCGGGTCGGGCTGGCGACGCGCACCGTAGACTTGGTGCGGGTGGCAGGAACAGGCCGGACCGGGCTGGCGACGCGCACCGTAGGTTTGGTGCGAGTGGCAGGAACAGGCCGGGTCGGGCTGGCGACGCGCACCGTAGACTTGGTGCGGGTGGCAGGAACAGGCCGGACCGGGCTGGCGACGCGCACCGTAGGTTTGGTGCGAGTGGCAGGAACAGGCCGGGTCGGGCTGGCGACGTACACCGTAGACTTGGTGCGGGTGGCAGGAACAGGCCGGACCGGGCTGGCGACGCGCACCGTAGGTTTGGTGCGAGTGGCAGGAACAGGCCGGGTCGGGCTGGCGACGCGCACCGTTAACATAGTGCGTGGAGCAGGAACAGGCCTGGCTGGGCTGGCGACGCACCCCGTAGGCTTAGTGCGTAGAGCAGGGACAGGCCGGGCTGGGCTGGCGACGCGCACCATTAACTTAGTGCGTGGAGCAGGAACAGGCCGGGCTGGGCTGGCGACGCGCACCGTCCCATTTGGTGCGAGGGGTCGTAACAGGCCGGACCGTACTGGGGACACACACCACTGGCTCTACCCCGGGAACTGGAACGGGCCGGACCGGACTGGTAATACACCCCAGTACCACTCGCCGTGCCTCTACATCTCCTCTCCCTACTTTGACCAGTGGCCCCCGTAACCTGGTGGCCTTTTGAATTCGCCCCTTCTCTGCCTCCGTCAGCCCCGTCGTCCATGCCCTGTGCCCCCCCCCTAAAAATTTCTTGGGTAGTGCTCACGGGCTTCCAGCCTTGCCTCCGTGCTGCCTCCTCATATCGCCTCCTCTCGGCTTTAGCTGCCTCCAGCTCTTCACGAGGGAGGCGAACTTCTCCCGGTTGTGCCCAAGGACCCTTTCCATCCAGTATCTCCTCCCATGTCCATGAATCCTGTGTAGGTGGGTCCTGTTGCCGCTTGACACGCCGCTTGGTCCTAGATTGGTGGGTAATTCTGTCACGATCGTCTTCTTGTGAGATATTGGACCAAGGCGCAGCGTGTGCAAAATACATCTCTTTATTATGGAAGAGAGAAAAAACACGAAACCGAACACTATCCAAAACTTACAAAACAACAAACGACCGTGAAGCTAAAGAACGTAAGTGCACAGACAAGCAACAAACGTTCAACATAGACAATTACCCACCAACACATGATGCCCATGGCTGCCTTAAATATGGCTCCCAATTAGAGACAATAAACCACAGCTGTCTCCAATTGAGAACCAATCTAGGCAGCCATCAACATACAAACACCTAGACAAGACATTACCCCATAAACCTACAAACCCCTAGACAAACCAAAACACATACTTCACCATGTCACACCCTAACCTAACTAAAATATTAGTGAAAACAAAGATAACTAAGGCCAGGGTGTGACACCTAGTTGACATATTTTCAATTTAAGCCTACTAGAAAGTGTGTGCCCTCAGACCTGGAGGGAAGCAAAAGTCATTCCGCTACCTAAGAATAGTAAAGTCCCCTTTACTGGCTCAAATAGCCGACCAATCAGCCTGTTACCAACCCTTAGTAAACTATTGGAAAAACATTTGTTTGTCCAGAGACAATGCTATTTTACTGTAAACAAATTGACAACAAACTTTCAGCATGCTTTTAGAGAAGGACATTCAACAAGCACAGCACTTACACAAATGACTTATGATTGGCTGAGAGAAATGTATGATCAAAAGATTGTGGGGGCTGTTTTTGTTAGACTTCAGTGCAGCTTTTGACATTATCAATCATAGTCTGCTGCTGGAAAAACGTATGTGTTATGGCTTTACACCCCCTGCTATAATGTGGATAAAGAGTTACCTGTCTAACAGAACACAGAGGGTGTTCTTTAATGGAAGCCTCTCAAACTTAATCCAGGTAGAATCAGGAATTCCCCAGGGCAGCTGTCTAGGCCCCTTACTTTTTTCCATCTTTACTAACGACATGCCACTGGCTTTGAGTAAAGCCAGTGTGTCTGTGTATGCGGATGACTCAACACTATACACGTCAGCTACTACAGCAACTGAAATAACTGCAACACTTAACAAAGAATTGCAGTTGGTTTCAGAATGGGTGGCAAGGAATAAGTTAGTCCTGAATATTTCCAAAACTGAAAGCATTGTATTTGGGTCAAATCATTCACTAAACCCTAAACCTCAACTACATCTCGTAATTAATAATGTGGAAATTGAGCAAGTTGAGGTGACTAAACTGCTTGGAGTAACCCTGGATTGTAAACTGTCATGGTCAAAGCATATTTGATACAACAATAGCTAAAATGGGGAGAAGTCTGTCCATAATAAAGCGCTGCTCTACCTTCTTAACAGCACTATCAACAAGGCAGGTCTTACAGGCCCTAGTTTTGTCGCACCTAGACTACTGTTCAGTCATGTGATCAGGTGCCACAAAGAGGGACTTGGGAAAATTGCAGTTGGCTCAGAACAGGGCAGCACGGCTGGCCCTTAAAAGTACACGGAGAGCTAACATTAATGACAGGCATGTCAGTCTCTCCTGGCTTAGAGTGGAAGAGAGATTGGCTTCATCACTGCTTGTTTGGAGTAGTGGCCTGAGGGAACACACTAAATGTATTGGGTAAAGTGCTATGAAATATAATGTCATGTAATATTTTAAACTGTATATAACCGTCTTAATGTTGCAGGTCCCCAGGAAGAGTAGCTGATGGGGATCCTTAATAAATACAAATACAAATGCCCTACTCTACCCTACCCTACCCTACCCTACCCTACCCTACTCTACCCTACCCTACCCTACTCTACCCTACCCTACCCTACTCTACTCTACTCTACTCTACTCTACTCTACCCTACCCTACCCTACCCTACCCTACCCTACCCTACTCTACCCTACTCTACTCTACTCTACCCTACCCTACTCTACTCTACTCTACTCTACTCTACTCTACTCTACTCTACTCTACCCCTACCCTACTCTACCCTACTATACTATACCCTACTCTACTCTACTCTACTCTACTCTACTCTACTCTACTCTACTCTACTCTACCCCTACCCTACCCTACCCTACCCTACTCTACCCCTACTCTACTCTACTCTACTCTACCCTACCCTACTCTACTCTACTCTACTCTACTCTACTCTACTCTACTCTACTCTACCCTACCCTACTCTACTCTACTCTACTCTACTCTACTCTACTCTACTCCCTACCCTACCCTACCCTACCCTACTCTACTCTACTCTACTCTACTCTACTCTACTCTACCCTACCCTACCCTACCCTACCCTACTCTACCCTACTCTACTCTACTCTACCCTACCCTACTCTACTCTACTCTACTCTACTCTACTCTACTCTACTCTACAGTACTCTACTCTACTCTAAACTACCTGCCTCGAGGGAAATAGATCTAATGAACAGAATCAGCAACGACAGCGTTGGAAGTCAACTCGTTTACTTGACAGATGAATGGAAAACACCTGTCAGTGTTAAAAACCAAGCCGTTCTGTCTGTGTGTTCTGGGTGACATGATCTCCCACAATTCATTATTCCAAGCCGTTCTGTCTGTGTGTTCTGGGTGACATGATCTCCCACAATTCATTATTCCAAGCCGTTCTGTCTGTGTGTTCTGGGTGACATGATCTCCCACAATTCATTATTCCAAGCCGTTCTGTCTGTGTGTTCTGGGTGACATGATCTCCCACAATTCATTATTCCAAGCCGTTCTGTCTGTGTGTTCTGGGTGACATGATCTCCCACAATTCATTATTCCAAGCCGTTCTGTCTGTGTGTTCTGGGTGACATGATCTCCCACAATTCATTATTCCAAGCCGTTCTGTCTGTGTGTTCTGGGTGACATGATCTCCCACAATTCATTATTCCAAGCCGTTCTGTCTGTGTGTTCTGGGTGACATGATCTCCCACAATTCATTATTCCAAGCCGTTCTGTCTGTGTGTTCTGGGTGACATGATCTCGCACAATTCATTATTCCAAGCCGTTCTGTCTGTGTGTTCTGGGTGACATGATCTCCCACAATTCATTATTCCAAGCCGTTCTGTCTGTGTGTTCTGGGTGACATGATCTCCCACAATTCATTATTCCAAGCCGTTCTGTCTGTGTGTTCTGGGTGACATGATCTCCCACAATTCATTATTCCAAGCCGTTCTGTCTGTGTGTTCTGGGTGACATGATCTCCCACAATTCATTATTCCAAGCCGTTCTGTCTGTGTGTTCTGGGTGACATGATCTCCCACAATTCATTATTCCAAGCCGTTCTGTCTGTGTGTTCTGGGTGACATGATCTCCCACAATTCATTATTCCAAGCCGTTCTGTCTGTGTGTTCTGGGTGACATGATCTCGCACAATTCATTATTCCAAGCCGTTCTGTCTGTGTGTTCTGGGTGACATGATCTCCCACAATTCATTATTCCAAGCCGTTCTGTCTGTGTGTTCTGGGTGACATGATCTCGCACAATTCATTATTCCAAGCCGTTCTGTCTGTGTGTTCTGGGTGACATGATCTCCCACAATTCATTATTCCAAGCCGTTCTGTCTGTGTGTTCTGGGTGACATGATCTCCACAATTCATTATTCCAAGCCGTTCTGTCTGTGTGTTCTGGGTGACATGATCTCGCACAATTCATTATTCCAAGCCGTTCTGTCTGTGTGTTCTGGGTGACATGATCTCCCACAATTCATTATTCCAAGCCGTTCTGTCTGTGTGTTCTGGGTGACATGATCTCCCACAATTCATTATTCCAAGCCGTTCTGTCTGTGTGTTCTGGGTGACATGATCTCGCACAATTCATTATTCCAAGCCGTTCTGTCTGTGTGTTCTGGGTGACATGATCTCGCACAATTCATTATTCCAAGCCGTTCTGTCTGTGTGTTCTGGGTGACATGATCTCGCACAATTCATTATTCCAAGCCGTTCTGTCTGTGTGTTCTGGGTGACATGATCTCGCACAATTCATTATTCCAAGCCGTTCTGTCTGTGTGTTCTGGGTGACATGATCTCCCACAATTCATTATTCCAAGCCGTTCTGTCTGTGTGTTCTGGGTGACATGATCTCGCACAATTCATTATTCCAAGCCGTTCTGTCTGTGTGTTCTGGGTGACATGATCTCGCACAATTCATTATTCCAAGCCGTTCTGTCTGTGTGTTCTGGGTGACATGATCTCCCACAATTCATTATTCCAAGCCGTTCTGTCTGTGTGTTCTGGGTGACATGATCTCGCACAATTCATTATTCCAAGCCGTTCTGTCTGTGTGTTCTGGGTGACATGATCTCGCACAATTCATTATTCCAAGCCGTTCTGTCTGTGTGTTCTGGGTGACATGATCTCGCACAATTCATTATTCCAAGCCGTTCTGTCTGTGTGTTCTGGGTGACATGATCTCGCACAATTCATTATTCCAAGCCGTTCTGTCTGTGTGTTCTGGGTGACATGATCTCGCACAATTCATTATTCCAAGCCGTTCTGTCTGTGTGTTCTGGGTGACATGATCTCGCACAATTCATTATTCCAAGCCGTTCTGTCTGTGTGTTCTGGGTGACATGATCTCGCACAATTCATTATTCCAAGCCGTTCTGTCTGTGTGTTCTGGGTGACATGATCTCCCACAATTCATTATTCCAAGCCGTTCTGTCTGTGTGTTCTGGGTGACATGATCTCCCACAATTCATTATTCCAAGCCGTTCTGTCTGTGTGTTCTGGGTGACATGATCTCGCACAATTCATTATTCCAAGCCGTTCTGTCTGTGTGTTCTGGGTGACATGATCTCCCACAATTCATTATTCCAAGCCGTTCTGTCTGTGTGTTCTGGGTGACATGATCTCCCACAATTCATTATTCCAAGCCGTTCTGTCTGTGTGTTCTGGGTGACATGATCTCCCACAATTCATTATTCCAAGCCGTTCTGTCTGTGTGTTCTGGGTGACATGATCTCGCACAATTCATTATTCCAAGCCGTTCTGTCTGTGTGTTCTGGGTGACATGATCTCGCACAATTCATTATTCCAAGCCGTTCTGTCTGTGTGTTCTGGGTGACATGATCTCGCACAATTCATTATTCCAAGCCGTTCTGTCTGTGTGTTCTGGGTGACATGATCTCGCACAATTCATTATTCCAAGCCGTTCTGTCTGTGTGTTCTGGGTGACATGATCTCGCACAATTCATTATTCCTAATGTATTGCTATGACATGCTTGTGAGTGTGCTTATGAATGAATATTGTCTTGCTGGTTGTAGTGGGAGTGTGGTTGACATAGGGCCTCTGTGTGTGTAAGAAGATTCAACAACTGTTAGAGGACAGTGGAGGCTGAAGAGATAACAGCTCTCTGTATCGCTACTATGCTTCAGTATAGAGCCACATCCCTCTACAACCATGACCCCTTGTTGTATCCAAAGGTTATCTTCAAGTTGCCAACCTCTCTCTCTCTCTCTCTCTCTCTCTCCCCCCAGGATGAGGTGGAGGAGCTGCGTGCAGAGATGGAGGAGGCGCGGGACAGTTACCTGGAAGAGGAGGTGCACCAGGTGCAGGAGTTACGCAGGGAGCTGGACCGCTCCAATAAGAACTGCCGGATCCTCCAGTACCGCCTCCGTAAGGCGGAGCAGAAGAGCCTCAGAGTGGCCCAGACTGGACATGTAGACGGAGACCTGCTACGCAACCTGGAACAGGACATCAAGGTACGTGTTGTTGTCGTCGAGTGGCCCAGACTGGACGTGTAGAATGTAAGTCCGCTTCCGTCTGTGTTTTATGTACTTCTTATTGTCACACGTCACACATGACTCCGTGTGACTGTGTCCCCATTGCAGGTGGCCAAAGACGTGTCAGTGCGTCTGCACAACGAGCTGGAGAGTGTAGAAGACAAGAGGACCAGGGCGGAAGACGAGAATGAGCTGCTGAGACAGAGGATCATCGAGGTGGAGATCTCTAAACAAGCTCTACACAATGAACTGGACAGAACTAAAGAGGTAGGAGGGGGAGGGGGGGGTGGAGGAGGTGGAGGAGGAGGAGGAGGAGGAGGGAGGGAGGGAGGGAGGGAGGTGAGAGGAGGAGGTGGAGGAGGAGGAGGGAGGGAGGGAGGGAGGGAGGGAGGGGAGGGAGGGAGGGAGGGAGGGAAGGAGGAGGAGGAGGGAGGAGGGAGAGGACTGAGGAGGAGGGGGAGGAGGGAGGGAGGAGGAGGAGGAGGAGGAGGAGGAGGAGGAGTAGGAAGAGGGAGAGGACTGAGGAGGAGCGGAGGAGGAGGGGGAGGAGGGAGAGAGGGAGGGGGAGGAGGAGGAGGAGGAGCTGAGGAGGAGGAGGAGGAGGGGGAGGAGGAGGAGGAGGGAGGGAGGAGGGAGGAGGGAGGAGGAGGAGGACGAGTGGGACTGAGAGGGAGGACGAGAGGAGGACGAGGCTACAGCATCTTGCTCCTTAGTGTTGAATATAGTAGCCTACAGTATTCTCTGTGTGTTGAATATAGTAGACTACAGTATTCTCTGTGTGTTGAATATAGTAGCCTACAGTATTCTCTGTGTGTTGAATATAGTAGCCTACAGTATTCTCTGTGTGTTGAATATAGTAGCCTACAGTATTCTCTGTGTGTTGAATATAGTAGCCTACAGTATTCTCTGTGTGTTGAATATAGTAGCCTACAGTATTCTCTGTGTGTTGAATATAGTAGCCTACAGTATTCTCTGTGTGTTGAATATAGTAGCCTACAGTATTCTCTGTGTGTTGAATATAGTAGACTACAGTATTCTCTGTGTGTTGAATACAGTAGACTACAGTATTCTCTGTGTGTTGAATACAGTAAACTACAGTATTCTCTGTGTGTTGAATATAGTAGACTACAGTATTCTCTGTGTGTTGAATATAGTAGACTACAGTATTCTCTGTGTGTTGAATACAGTAGACTACAGTATTCTCTGTGTGTTGAATACAGTAGACTACAGTATTCTCTGTGTGTTGAATACAGTAGCCTACAGTATTCTCTGTGTGTTGAATACAGTAGAATACAGTCTTTCTGTTCCATTTCTAATAAATGCAGATTATTCATCTGATCAGTGTTAGGATTGGAATGGGCCCTGGGTCTCAGGATTGAATTAGTTTTTTTAAATCACGGAACAGTTGTTAGGGGGTTTGAAGTTGTTAGGGGGTTTGAAGTTGTTAGGGGGTTTGAAGTTGTTAGGGGGTTTAGAAGTTGTTAGGGGGTTTAGAAGTTGTTAGGGGTTTGAAGTTAGGGGTTTATAAGTTGTTAGGGGGTTTAGAAGTTGTTAGGGGGTTTGAAGTTGTTAGGGGTTTGAAGTTGTTAGGGGGGTTTAGAAGTTGTTAGGGGGTTTAGAAGTTGTTAGGGGTTTGAAGTTGTTAGGGGTTTAGAAGTTGTTAGGGGGTTTGAAGTTGTTAGGGGGTTTAGAAGTTGTTAGGGGGTTTAGAAGTTGTTAGGGGGGTTAGAAGTTGTTAGGGGGTTTAGAAGTTGTTAGGGGGTTTAGAAGTTGTTAGGGGGTTTAGAAGTTGTTAGGGGGGTTTCGAAGTTGTTAGGGGGTTTAGAAGTTGTTAGGAGGTTTAGAAGTTGTTAGGGGGTTTAGAAGTTGTTAGGGGGGTTAGAAGACTATTGGTTGGTCTGTTCCCTAGCGTTCAGCCACTGGTAGAAGTTAAACACATCCTCAAATGAAAGACACAGATTCTGCTGTTTATTAGATTGCTGTTGTTTGTGTCATGGCGTCTTTTTGTCTGTGATGTGATATAGCCCTCTGATTGGACAGCGTCTGCAGCCTGTTAGCACAGAGGTGATGCATTCTGGGAGTTTTAATGAAATGAGGAGCAGTTATTCTGGTTGCTGTCTGTGCGTTCAGTGTGTGGCCATACTGCTTGCCCACTGAGGGAGGGAGGGAGAGAGAGAGAGAGAGAGAGAGAGAGAGAGAGAGACATTCTGTATCAAGCTTCATTGGGAATCTATACAGATAGCTAGTCAATTCCTGTTTCCCAACCCTTATTGCAACATTAGTTGATAAAGACGTTACCATATCTTTTCTTTTAATGGGACACGCGACATGTCCACCGTTATGTTTGCTGATGAAGCAAAGTGTGAAATAAACATATTGACACTACTGACAACATTTGGTGTTAAGGAAGATAACTTATCAGGATCCTAAGCACCTGATATCTGACCTGAGGACACCACACCTCCACCTGGTTGTTTTCTGATGCAGCCTCTAGCACCTGATATCTGACCTGAGGACACCACACCTCCGCCTGGTTGTTTGCTGATGCAGCCTCTATCAGGTGAGGACTAAAGAGACACTGGACTGAAGGACTGCTGACCTCCATCTTGGACCAGTGAGAGTACAGAGACACATCGGCTTGACCAGTGAGAGTACAGAGACACATCGGCTTGACCAGTGAGAGTACAGAGACACATCGGCTTGACCAGTGAGAGTACAGAGACACATCGGCTTGACCAGTGAGAGTACAGAGACACATCGGCTTGACCAGTGAGAGTACAGAGACACATCGGCTTGACCAGTGAGAGTACAGAGACACATCGGCTTGACCAGTGAGAGTACAGAGACACATCGGCTTGACCAGTGAGAGTACAGAGACACATCGGCTTGACCAGTGAGAGTACAGAGACACATCGGCTTGACCAGTGAGAGTACAGAGACACATCGGCTTGACCAGTGAGAGGACAGAGACACATCGGCTTGACCAGTGAGACCAGGCTGGCAGCAACACTGCATGCTTCCACTGTCTGGACAGACTAGCCCCCCTCACTGAGACGGAGCGGTTATGTTTAGTAGGTACAAAAAAATGGGAGAAAAAAATGAAACTGTAACCTGGTCCCTAATCTCGCGTTGCCATACCAATGTCACATCATTGTCACGCCTCCCTTGGAGGTCTGGAGAATTTTGTATTGCAAAAAACGGTTTGAATGGTCTGCTGGTTCTCAGCGATCAGAACGCTGTCTGAAGATAAAATGCTTATCCATGAATTTTTTACCTCATTTCTACCAGCATGTTAAATATGCAACCAGAGGGGGAAAACTCTAGACCACCTTTACTCCACACACAGAGACGCATACAAAGCGTTCCCTCGCCCTCCATTTGGCAAATCTGACCATAATTATATCCTCCTGATTCCTGCTTACAAGCAAAAACTAAAGCAGGAAGCACCAGTGACTCGGTTAATAAAGAAGTGGTCAGATGACGCAGATGCTAAGCTACAGGACTGTTTTGCTGGCACAGACTGGATTATGTTCCAGGAACTTCCGATGGCATTGAGGAGTACACCACATTAGTCACTGGCTTCATCAATAAGTGCATCGATGACGTCGTCCCCACAGTGACTGTACGTACATACCCCAACCAGAAGCCATGGATTCCAGGCAACATCCGCACTGAGCTAAAGGGCAGAGCTGCCGCTTTCAAGGAGCGGGACTCTAACCCGGAAACTCCCACTATGCCCTCCGACGAACCATCAAACTGGCAAAGCGTCAATACAGGACTAAGATTGAATCGTACTACACCGGCTCTGACGCTCGTCGGATGTGGCAGGGCTTGAAAACTGTTACAGACTACAAAGGGAAGCACAGCCGCGAGCTGCCCAGTGATACAAGCCTACCAGACGAGCTAAATTACTTCTATGCTCGCTTCAAGGCAAGTAACACTGAAACATGCATGAGAGCATCAGCTGTTCCGGACGACTGTGTGATCACGCTCTCCGTAGCCGATGTGAGTAAGACTTTTAAACAGGTCAACATTCACACACGGATTACCAGGACGTGTACTCCGAGCATGCGCTGACCAACTGGCAAGTGTCTTCACTGACATTTTCAACCTCTCCCTGTCTGAGTCTGTAATACCAACATGTTTCAAGCAGACCACCATAGTCCCTGTGCCCAAGAACACTAAGGTAACCAACCTAAATGACTACCGACCCGTAGCACTCACATCTGTAGCCATGAAGTGCTTTGAAAGGCTGGTCATGGCTCACATCAACACCATTATCCCAGAAACCCTAGACCCACTCCAATTTGCATATCGCCCCAACAGATGATGCAATCTCTATTGCGCTCCACACTGCCCTTTCACACCTGGACTAAAGGACTATTCATTGACTACAGCTCAGCGTTCAACAACATAGTGCCGTCAAAGCTCATCACTAAGCTAAGGACCTTGGGACTAAACACCTCCCTCTGCAACTGGATCCTGGACTTCCTGACGGGCCGCCCCCAGGTGGTAAGGGTAGGTAACAACACATCTGCCACGCTGATCTTAAACAAGGGGGCCCCTCAGGGGTGCGTGCTCAGTCCCGTCCTGTACTCCCTGTTCACTCATGACTGCATGGCCAGGCACGACTCCAACACCATCATTACATTTGCCGATGACACAACAGTGGTAGGCCTGATCAACGACAACGACGAGACAGCCTATAGGGAGGAGGTCAGAGATCTGGCCATGTGGTGCCAGGACAACAACCTCTCCTTCAATGTGATCAAGACAAAGGAGATGATTGTGGACTACATGAAAAAGAAGAGCACCGAGCACGCCCCCATTCTCATCGACAGGGCTGTAGCGGAGCAAGTTGAGAGCTTCAAGTTCCTTGGTGTCCACATCACCAACAAACTAACATGGTCCAAACACACCAAGACAGTCGTGAAGACGGCACGACAAAACCTATTCCCCCTAAGGAGACTGAAAAAGATTTGGCATGGGTCCTCAGATCCTCAAAAGGTTCTACAGCTGCACCATCGAGAGCATCCTGACTGTGCATCTATGCATAGTCACTTTAATAACTCTACCTACATGTACATATTACCACAATTACCTCGACTAACCGGTGCCCCCGCACATTGACTCGGTACCGGTACCACCTGTATATAGCCTCGCTATTGTTATTTTTACTGCTGCTCTTTAATTGTTTGTTACTTTTATTTCGTATTATTTTATATTGTATTTTTTTGTGATTTCTTTTGGTATTCTTTCTTAAAACTGCATTGTTGGTTGAGGGCTAGTAAGTAAGCATTTCACTGTACATACACTTGTTGTATTCGGCGCATGTGACAAATACAATTTGATTTAA
Organism: Coregonus clupeaformis; assembly: GCF_020615455.1. Lineage (NCBI taxonomy): Eukaryota > Metazoa > Chordata > Actinopteri > Salmoniformes > Salmonidae > Coregonus > Coregonus clupeaformis. The sequence goes on along the minus strand of NC_059212.1, from coordinate 45,721,997 downwards.
TTTGATTTGAACTGTCTGATGCCTAGCAGAAATTACAATAAGAAGCATTTTAGATCTGTGTTTACAAAATGCAGCAAGATATTTCTTATGCATTTTATATTTTTTCCCTGCGTAAGAAAACGCAGAATTCTGCATTAACACGACCCCTAAGTTTAACTTGCTAGTTATCTAAGTAAGTGGCTGAATTAATAAGGTGACGGTGCATCATACTGTGTTAGCTTTCTGCCGTGTTTGAGAAGTCAAAGCCCTTTAGATGAGTTATCTGAACAGCTGCCACTGATATCTTGATTTCCTTCTGCTTTTCCTCCTCTCCGTTCTCGGCCAGTCTGCTCCTCCCCCTCTTCTCCCCCCTCTGCTCCTCCTCCCTCTGTTCCTCCCCCTCTTCTCCCCCCTCTGCTCCTCCCCCTCTTCTCCCCCCTCTGCTCCTCCCCCCTCTGTTCCTCCCCCCTCTGCTCCTCCCCCTCTTCTCCCCCCTCTGCTCCTCCCCCTCTGCTCCTCCCCCCTCTGTTCCTCCCCCTCTTCTCCCCCCTCTTCTCAGAGCAGGCAGGCCTGTTGCCCTAGCGACTCCAGACTCCAAACAGACACAGAGTGTACACATGCTGCTCCAGAGCCAGTACTGTTCTTCCTTCAGACAATCATGCGTCAAAACTTTGTTCATTTGCACAATGTCTCTCGTTCACATTCGCTTGTAAATGTCTAAACTCACCATAAATGACATTCGGTAGCTCTTACCTATATATGTATCACTTTATGAGCTGGACTGCCTGTCTTTGCAATTCATTTATTTTCGTTTGCGCTCGTTAGCATATTTAGCTAGCAGCCTCCATGGAAATGTGCATTACTTGTGCAAAATTTGTTAGCATTCTGGTAATAGATGGCCAATGGGCTTTTCTGGCGCCCCCTTGTGTACTAAGCCGGTAATACCGTAAATCCCGGGGTGAGAGAAGGACGGTATGGCGATATGAAAATCTGGATAACGCCCAACCCTAGAAGGGAGGTGTGGAGAGAGAGGACACAGAGGGAGGTGGAGAGAGAGGAGGAGGAGAGAGACAGGACACAGAAGGAGGTGGAGAGAGAGGAGGAGGAGACAGGACACAGAGGGAGGTGGAGAGAGAGGAGGAGGAGACAGGACACCGAGGGAGGTGGAGAGAGAGGAGGAGGAGAGAGACAGGACACAGAGGGAGGTGGAGAGAGAGGAGGAGGAGACAGGACACAGAGGGAGGTGGAGAGAGAGGAGGAGGAGACAGGACACAGAGGGAGGTGGAGAGAGAGGAGGAGGAGAGAGACAGGACACAGAGGGAGGTGGAGAGAGAGGAGGAGGAGAGAGAAGAAGTGGAGAGAGAGGAGGTAGACACACAGTGAGGGAGGTGTAGAGAGAAACACAGATACTAGCTGCTCTACTTCACTCCCCTCTAACTGGTTGCGGTTTCTCTCTCCTACTCCCCTGTGGTTTGCCCCAGAAAAACACTGGCTGCTGTTAGCCTGTGGAGCTAGCTGGAGCTGGAGCTAAAGGCGGTCTGCCTCACGTGACTCCTCTCCTCTCCTCTCCTCTCCTCTCCTCTCCTCTCCTCTCCTCTCCTCTCCTCTCCTCTCCTCTCCTCTCCTCTCCTCTCCTCTCCTCTCCTCTCCTCTCCTCTCCTCTCCTCTCCTCTTCTCTCCATCTCCTCTCCTCTTCTCCTCCTCTCCTCCTCTCTCTAGTAAGGTAATACTTTACATAGTCCCTGCGTTTTCTAATTTAAAAAGGTGAAAAATCTCATATCATTATATACAAGGGGCTCTTCAGTGTTCACCAGTACAAAATCATATTTTCTGGATCAAAGATTGAATAACTAATCTACTGGGTTTAGGGTGTCCAATTAAAAATCCATATTTTGACCAATGTGTAAAATAATATGTCAATTGATAATTTAGATATAATCCTTTAAGAAAACCAATAGTCCAAACTTCATGTCTCTATCATAATCCGTTTAAAAGTTATTCAAGTTTTTACCCTTGTAGAATGGCCAGAATTAGGGTGACTAAATCAATGGAGTTTTTACCCTTGTAGAATGGCCAGAATTAGGGTGACTAAATCAATGGAGTTTTTACCCTTGTAGAATGGCCAGAATTAGGGTGACTAAATCAATGGAGTTTTTACCCTTGTAGAATGGCCAGAATTAGGGTGACTAAATCAATGGAGTTTTTACCCTTGTAGAATAGCCAGAATTAGGGTGACTAAATGTTAGATTAATTTGGATTTTAAGAATAATGACTAAAGGATTTCACCCCAAATACAGTATAAATGTTAGAATTATCATGTAGTGTCAAACCACTAACAGAGGGGGCGGTACTAAACATTAAAGGGGGAAGGCGGAAACTGTTTAGAAAACCCACCTAAAGGTGGGAGGAGTCAAGTTCAGGAGGTATAAAATCGTATGATTGGGTCTTTGGCCCCAGAGCTCTCTCCATGAATAAATATACAGATAATACTTGTTGGTTGTGGACCTTGAATCATTGATGATTAAAACCAGAGCCTTACAACCTCTGGTAATGATTCAAGCTTAGGTTGAATTAGAGATAGAAATTCACATGACACTAAATCAATGGAGGCCAGAGAAAGAAAGAAAAATGTAGCATCGCGTCAGCTTCAGGATTCTGTGCAAGAATGAAGGCTGCTGGCTGGCTACCTGACAGGCTCACTTTCCCATTGAATTCATAATCTTTCTACTCCAATCTGCATGTCATGTAGTATTTTCATATTTGAGTATACGCTTTTTATATTAATTCGAAATTCCAGTTCTTTTTAGAAGATTTCTCACAAAAACAAGCGTGTTTTTCTTTTCAAATACTTTTACATTTAATTCAGCTCAGTGTTTATTGTCGGATGTATCAGGTTACGAAATCCGACTTTTTGGATATAATGTTGATGAATGTTAGAGAAAGACCCCACTGAACGATTCAGAACATGAAGAATCCTATTTCTCTTGGTAAAATGTATTTTATAACATAAGGAAGTGAAATGTCACCACTCTGGGCAGAGTGGCTGGACACACTACATGATGTTGCAGATTAAACAAATATTCCTCCAAAATTCACAAGGCACCAGATTGCAATCTGTGTTATTGTTGATTCTAGATATGATATGGACTACTAACCTTTATTTCTACAGGTTTGTCTGATTTGAGATTAAATCTGATCCATCGTTACTGACAGCGACCTTTTTCTTTCCCATGGACAGGAGGGAGGCTGGGAGGTAGCATGCCCAACTGAGAGGAATGTTGTTGAACTGGACCAGCGATTTGTAGCTTGAAGTTTCACATCGTCATTCTGACGTAATTCAACATAATTATTAAGAGAGAAACAGATGTTCAGACTAAACCTACTCCTAATATCGAGTGCTGATCTAGGAACAGGTCCCCTCGGTCCATGTAAATCACATTCATTACGATCTAAAAGGCTAAACTGATCCCAGATCTGCAGTCCTACTCTGAGAGGCTTTATGAAGACGGGCCGTGGACAATGTGAATGGGCTGTATATGTAACCTTGCAGGGAATCCTAGCTGACATTCTACAGTAGCTTTTACTGTCCGGTCTGGGCTATCGGAGGAAGCAGCACTGTGTGTGTGCGTTTGCGCGTGCCCGCCCGCCAAGGGATTGGAACCTTTACATGGATTAACTCAGCAGGAAGGCCTAGTGGTTATGAAACGACCTGGCAGGTGTGAGAGAGAGAGAGAGAGAGAGAGAGAGAGAGAGGAGCAGGGACCTATAACATCTATTTTAATTTTTTGCCTTTTTTTTCCCTCCAAAAACATTCAGGTTTTCGCTCTCAAAATTATAATTTTTAATAGAAAAATAACATAATTGGATGTTCTAAGTCCACAACAATGCTTAAACCACATCAGGAGAGAGAGGATGGGAGAGAGGATGGGAGAGAGGATGGGAGAGAGGATGGGAGAGAGAGAGAGAGAGAGAGAGAGAGAGAGAGAGAGAGAGAGAGAGAGAGAGAGAGAGAGAGTGAGTCATATGACTAACAGTCCCCGACTGTTAGCGTGTGATATGATTCAACCAGCAGACAGCTCACAGGCCTGTTATAAACGGTTCAGGAACACTGGTGGCTTGCCCAGGGCTCCGTCTGTTGGTTAGTTGCCTCTGGGCTTCTGGGGCGAACTGCAGCTGCTCTGTCCACATGGTTGGAAAGGATAGACTCCAGACGTACACAGTATGGAGAACAGGGGAGTCTAACACACATACAGTATAAGAAGAATGTTAGAGGGGTTTCATTCCTTTGACAGGTAGCTTAGTGGGTAAGAGCGTTGTGCCAGTAACCGAAAGGTCGCTGGTTCTAATCCCCGAGCTGACTAGGTGAAAAATCTGTCGATGTGCCCTTAAGCAAGGCACTTAACCCTAATTGCTCTGGATAAGAGCGTCTGCTAAATGACTAAAATGTAAATGTAAATCTTCAAAGAAAAGCCCAGCTGACGGGAATAACCAATCCGCTTTAATGAAATGTCATTTTGTTAAAAATAAAGAGAGTTTCAGGTGATTTAGCATTTGTGATCATAGTTCCTTTTTATTAAAAGTTTAGGTTTCAGTAAAGCGATAAGATGACGTACTGCTGCAGAGAGTCCTGTACCTGGGTCCCAAATGGCACTTTGTTCCCTATATAGTGCACTACTTTTGACCAGACCCCCGTGCTTAATGAATAGGGTACCATTTGGGAGGCAGACAGTGTCCCCTACCTGGCTTTTATCATATCATAACAGAGTGTTTTAGTTTTAGCAGTTTGTCCAGATTACATAGTCGCTGTCCTGACTCCTGCAGAGATTACATAGTCGCTGTCCTGACTCCTGCATATATTAGATAGTCACTGCCCTGACTCCTGCAGAGATTACATAGTCGCTGTCCTGACTCCTGCAGAGATTACATAGTCACTGTCCTGACTCCTGCAGAGATTACATAGTCGCTGTCCTGACTCCTGCAGAGATTACATAGTCACTGTCCTGACTCCTGCAGAGATTAGATAGTCACTGTCCTGACTCCTGCAGAGATTACATAGTCGCTGTCCTGACTCCTGCAGAGATTAGATAGTCACTGTCCGGACTCCTGCAGAGATTACATAGTCACTGTCCTGACTCCTGCAGAGATTACATAGTCACTGTCCTGACTCCTGCAGAGATTACATAGTCACTGTCCTGACTCCTGCAGAGATTACATAGTCGCTGTCCTGACTCCTGCAGAGATTAGATAGTCACTGTCCGGACTCCTGCAGAGATTACATAGTCACTGTCCTGACTCCTGCAGAGATTACATAGTCACTGTCCTGACTCCTGCAGAGATTACATAGTCACTGTCCTGACTCCTGCAGAGATTACATAGTCACTGTCCTGACTCCTGCAGAGATTACATAGTCACTGTCCTGACTCCTGCAGAGATTACATAGTCACTGTCCTGACTCCTGCAGAGATTAGATAGTCACTGTCCTGACTCCTGCAGAGATTACATAGTCACTGTCCTGACTCCTGCAGAGATTACATAGTCACTGTCCTGACTCCTGCAGAGATTACATAGTCACTGTCCTGACTCCTGCAGAGATTACATAGTCGCTGTCCTGACTCCTGCAGAGATTACATAGTCACTGTCCTGACTCCTGCAGAGATTACATAGTCACTGTCCTGACTCCTGCAGAGATTAGATAGTCACTGTCCTGACTCCTGCAGAGATTACATAGTCACTGTCCTGACTCCTGCAGAGATTACATAGTCACTGTCCTGACTCCTGCAGAGATTACATAGTCACTGTCCTGACTCCTGCAGAGATTAGATAGTCACTGTCCTGACTCCTGCAGAGATTACATAGTCGCTGTCCTGACTCCTGCAGAGATTAGATAGTCACTGTCCGGACTCCTGCAGAGATTACATAGTCACTGTCCTGACTCCTGCAGAGATTACATAGTCACTGTCCTGACTCCTGCAGAGATTACATAGTCACTGTCCTGACTCCTGCAGAGATTACATAGTCACTGTCCTGACTCCTGCAGAGATTACATAGTCACTGTCCTGACTCCTGCAGAGATTACATAGTCACTGTCCTGACTCCTGCAGAGATTACATAGTCACTGTCCTGACTCCTGCAGAGATTACATAGTCACTGTCCTGACTCCTGCAGAGATTACATAGTCGCTGTCCTGACTCCTGCAGAGATTACATAGTCACTGTCCTGACTCCTGCAGAGATTACATAGTCACTGTCCTGACTCCTGCAGAGATTAGATAGTCACTGTCCTGACTCCTGCAGAGATTACATAGTCACTGTCCTGACTCCTGCAGAGATTACATAGTCACTGTCCTGACTCCTGCAGAGATTACATAGTCACTGTCCTGACTCCTGCAGAGATTACATAGTCACTGTCCTGACTCCTGCAGAGATTACATAGTCACTGTCCTGACTCCTGCAGAGATTACATAGTCACTGTCCTGACTCCTGCAGAGATTACATAGTCACTGTCCTGACTCCTGCAGAGATTACATAGTCGCTGTCCTGACTCCTGCAGAGATTACATAGTCACTGTCCTGACTCTTGCAGAGATTACATAGTCACTGTCCTGACTCCTGCAGAGATTACATAGTCACTGTCCTGACTCCTGCAGAGATTACATAGTCACTGTCCTGACTCCTGCAGAGATTACATAGTCACTGTCCTGACTCCTGCAGAGATTACATAGTCGCTGTCCTGACTCCTGCAGAGATTACATAGTCACTGTCCTGACTCCTGCAGAGATTACATAGTCACTGTCCTGACTCCTGCAGAGATTAGATAGTCACTGTCCTGACTCCTGCAGAGATTACATAGTCACTGTCCTGACTCCTGCAGAGATTACATAGTCACTGTCCTGACTCCTGCAGAGATTACATAGTCACTGTCCTGACTCCTGCAGAGATTACATAGTCGCTGTCCTGACTCCTGCAGAGATTACATAGTCGCTGTCCTGACTCCTGCAGAGATTACATAGTCACTGTCCTGACTCCTGCAGAGATTACATAGTCACTGTCCTGACTCCTGCAGAGATTACATAGTCGCTGTCCTGACTCCTGCAGAGATTACATAGTCACTGTCCTGACTCCTGCAGAGATTACATAGTCACTGTCCTGACTCCTGCAGAGATTACATAGTCACTGTCCTGACTCCTGCAGAGATTACATAGTCACTGTCCTGACTCCTGCAGAGATTACATAGTCACTGTCCTGACTCCTGCAGAGATTACATAGTCGCTGTCCTGACTCCTGCAGAGATTACATAGTCACTGTCCTGACTCCTGCAGAGATTACATAGTCACTGTCCTGACTCCTGCAGAGATTACATAGTCACTGTCCTGACTCCTGCAGAGATTACATAGTCACTGTCCTGACTCCTGCAGAGATTACATAGTCGCTGTCCTGACTCCTGCAGAGATTACATAGTCACTGTCCTGACTCCTGCAGAGATTACATAGTCACTGTCCTGACTCCTGCAGAGATTACATAGTCACTGTCCTGACTCCTGCAGAGATTACATAGTCACTGTCCTGACTCCTGCAGAGATTACATAGTCACTGTCCTGACTCCTGCAGAGATTACATAGTCGCTGTCCTGACTCCTGCAGAGATTACATAGTCACTGTCCTGACTCCTGCAGAGATTACATAGTCACTGTCCTGACTCCTGCAGAGATTACATAGTCACTGTCCTGACTCCTGCAGAGATTACATAGTCACTGTCCTGACTCCTGCAGAGATTACATAGTCACTGTCCTGACTCCTGCAGAGATTACATAGTCACTGTCCTGACTCCTGCAGAGATTACATAGTCGCTGTCCTGACTCCTGCAGAGATTACATAGTCGCTGTCCTGACTCCTGCAGAGATTACATAGTCACTGTCCTGACTCCTGCAGAGATTACATAGTCACTGTCCTGACTCCTGCAGAGATTACATAGTCACTGTCCTGACTCCTGCAGAGATTACATAGTCACTGTCCTGACTCCTGCAGAGATTACATAGTCACTGTCCTGACTCCTGCAGAGATTACATAGTCACTGTCCTGACTCCTGCAGAGATTACATAGTCACTGTCCTGACTCCTGCAGAGATTACATAGTCACTGTCCTGACTCCTGCAGAGATTACATAGTCACTGTCCTGACTCCTGCAGAGATTACATAGTCACTGTCCTGACTCCTGCAGAGATTACATAGTCACTGTCCTGACTCCTGCAGAGATTACATAGTCACTGTCCTGACTCCTGCAGAGATTACATAGTCACTGTCCTGACTCCTGCAGAGATTACATAGTCACTGTCCTGACTCCTGCAGAGATTACATAGTCACTGTCCTGACTCCTGCAGAGATTACATAGTCGCTGTCCTGACTCCTGCAGAGATTACATAGTCACTGTCCTGACTCCTGCAGAGATTACATAGTCACTGTCCTGACTCCTGCAGAGATTACATAGTCACTGTCCTGACTCCTGCAGAGATTACATAGTCGCTGTCCTGACTCCTGCAGAGATTACATAGTCACTGTCCTGACTCCTGCAGAGATTACATAGTCACTGTCCTGACTCCTGCAGAGATTACATAGTCACTGTCCTGACTCCTGCAGAGATTACATAGTCACTGTCCTGACTCCTGCAGAGATTACATAGTCACTGTCCTGACTCCTGCAGAGATTACATAGTCGCTGTCCTGACTCCTGCAGAGATTACATAGTCACTGTCCTGACTCCTGCAGAGATTACATAGTCACTGTCCTGACTCCTGCAGAGATTACATAGTCACTGTCCTGACTCCTGCAGAGATTACATAGTCACTGTCCTGACTCCTGCAGAGATTACATAGTCACTGTCCTGACTCCTGCAGAGATTACATAGTCACTGTCCTGACTCCTGCAGAGATTACATAGTCACTGTCCTGACTCCTGCAGAGATTACATAGTCACTGTCCTGACTCCTGCAGAGATTACATAGTCACTGTCCTGACTCCTGCAGAGATTACATAGTCACTGTCCTGACTCCTGCAGAGATTACATAGTCACTGTCCTGACTCCTGCAGAGATTACATAGTCACTGTCCTGACTCCTGCAGAGATTACATAGTCACTGTCCTGACTCCTGCAGAGATTACATAGTCACTGTCCTGACTCCTGCAGAGATTACATAGTCACTGTCCTGACTCCTGCAGAGATTACATAGTCACTGTCCTGACTCCTGCAGAGATTACATAGTCGCTGTCCTGACTCCTGCAGAGATTACATAGTCACTGTCCTGACTCCTGCAGAGATTACATAGTCGCTGTCCTGACTCCTGCAGAGATTACATAGTCACTGTCCTGACTCCTGCAGAGATTACATAGTCACTGTCCTGACTCCTGCAGAGATTACATAGTCACTGTCCTGACTCCTGCAGAGATTACATAGTCACTGTCCTGA